>NC_057798.1:694419769-694426560 GCF_018294505.1 Triticum aestivum | reverse complement strand
TCCACCCGCAACCCACCTCCAGCCCCCGGCTCCGGCGACGCGCCTCCTGCCGACGACCCTGCCGGCCCGAGGCGCCTCTCGCGGCCGCCGCCCCAGCCCTGGCGCGCCTCCCGCCGACGGGCCCCATCCCCAGCGCACCTCTTTCCATTCCCAAATCGCCTCCCGCCGCCGCCCTCGATCCCCACCACACCCCCACCGCCGCACATTCGCCAGCCACTGCATCCCCTGGCTCGTCTGCACGCGACCGGGATCCCCCATCTCCCAGCTAACCTTGCAGCTGCACGCCTCCTCCCTCGTCCTAAGGTGCCGCTCGTTCGATCCACTCCACTGGTGTGCACGCCCCGACGCCGCCGGTGAGAGCCACTACTCCTTGCGCTCCTCTTTTTTCCAAGTTCGTGTAACTCTGATTTCTTCGTGTTCTGTTGTAGGTTGGGCGTTATGTGAACTGCGGACGGATCAGTGGTTGGACTAGCAGCAGTTTACTGTACCAACGCGGTTGATCCCACCTGGCACACGTTCGTCTGCGTCGACTGCGGTCAGCACCTCAAACACATGACAGACCCACCCCATGCTCCTGTTGCTTCCACGGCAACTGCTCATGCGCACCTCGAACGCATAACGAGCTGTCCCTGGTTCTTCTTCTGCTCATGGAGTTGGAGCGTGCTGCAACTTCCTTTCATTTCTGAAACTCAAATCCCTCCAGTTTAGTCCACGTATTATTCTTGTAGGCAGATTTGAACAATCTAAAACTGGAAAAAGAATGCATCAGTATAGCTACTCATCAGAAAATGGTCAAGTGTATGTTGCTTTTGTGGTTTTTTTGTGTGCTCGTATTTTCATAATTTACCTCAAATGAAAATTCAGTTACTTGTGTACCTATGTCGACAACATGACAAATTTTCTGACCACCATCTAGCTTTGCTAAAATGAGTTTGTTTGTCTTACCTTATATGTGAAGAAAATTGACGGCAGCAAATTTCTCCTGAAAATAAGTTCAAATAAAAAGATGGGAGAAGGTCACATATGTGTACCAAGAAAAAGTTTGCGCAAAAATGCAGAAGCCTTTACTATCCATGAGTTTGTGTACATGCTCCATTTTTTGTGGCTGCTGCAGGCTGCAAGAACTGCCGTCGTCATCCCCACTTAGCCCATGTCATGGAGCTTCGCCCCCTACTACTGCTACACATAAGTGCTCGTCTGCAATTTGGCACGAAGTTGAACAACTTTAGCTGGAGTTCAGATAACTGAATGGCAGAGGTTGCTCTAGAACTACAGCAGTATACTTCAGAGTTGAGTGCAGATAATTGAATGTTGATACAGTCAAACCTGTTGCCCTCGTGATTATATGAAGATATTCAGAATCAGAAGTTCAAAAGAAGAGTTCCATGAAAGTCAAAATCAAGAAAGAGCGCTATGAAGTATAATTACTAATAAGACTAGTGTGTCTGGTGCGTCCGTCCGGACTGTGATGTCTCCTGTGTGTGTGCCCATGCGTTTGCATGTGTGTTGCGAGCTCACATGTGTGCACTCAGTTTTTTTTATTCTGTTGAGCATTCGTGTGTGCTCTTGTGTGTGTGTTGCAAAGGTCCTCCAGTGTGTGTGTGTGGACTTAATACATGTTCACAAAAAGGTTGTTTGCCTATCTAAAAAACTTACAACTTTTATATTTGTCCATCTCTCTGTGCATTAACAAAATAGACACTCACTTTTCAAAATTTAGAAGCCCGCTCACTAAATAAATAGAAGTACGCTTTGACAAACAGCAAAAAAAAGTTTACGCAAGTTTGGGATTTTAGAGACTAAAAGATCGGGAAGTATAGAAAATATAAATGAAAATGTTTGAAAACCAAACATGGGGTGGTTCGCCATAAAAAAAAGTTCAGGGGTATTCATGTCACATTTTTTTTCAATAAAAGGATTAATTCAAAATTTATGAAAAAATCAAATTATTTTCCTATACTAAAGCAAAAAAACAAGAAGTTCAAATTTAAAAAACAGATCAATTCAATATTTATAACAGAAATGAATTTTCCCGTTTCTAAAAATATTTGAGAAGTTCAGATTAAATTAACATAGCAGTTCAATGATTACTAAAAACTCAGATTTATAACCGCTACTAAAGAAAAAATTAGATGTTCAGAATAAAAACGAAGCAGTGACCAATTCATATAAAAAGGATTTTCAACATTTCTAAAAAACCTAGAAATTCGAATTGAATAACCAAAGCGGTTTGGTATTTGCTAGAAAAACTCGTATTTTCAGATACTAAAGAAAAAAATGAGAAGTTCAAATAAAAAGCCGGAGCAGGAATAAATATTTGAAAAAAAGGATTTTCCCTATTTCTTAAAAAATCTAGAAGTTGAAATTTAAAAAGTTGATCATTCCAAAATTTATATTAAAAAAGGGAGTTTCCCATTTCTAGAAAACCTAGAGGTTCAAATTTAAAAGGTGAAAAAGTCCAATGTTTATTACAAACCAAAGAAGGCCAAACTAAAAAAATGAAGCATTTCAACACAAAATTAGAAAAATGGACTTTCTCCCTTTAAAAAACCCCTTGAAGTTCAAATCTAAAACAATGAGCGGCTTGATGTTATTAAAAGACTAGGATTTTTTTTTCTGTTACCAAAAGAAATAAAACCATTTTTTATGTTTTTTTGTATGTTATTAAAGACTAGGATTTTATAAGATGGCCGTGTGTGCGTGTGTTCGGTGTGCTTGTGCTATGGGTATGCTTTTCCATTATTTCTGAAATAAATCAGAAGTTCTTACATACAAAAAATAGAAGTTCAAAAATAAATGTTTGTATGCAAAATTCACATGCGAAAAATATGCTCAGATTTGTTGCAAGAAGTTCCGGTGCACCTCCATGCACGGTTCAGAATTTATATTGCGGGACGCCAGACCTCCAATTACATGTTTTAAAATGGCAAAAATGGCGTCCGAGCTTCAATAACGCGTAATTCGATGTACACAAAAAAATGTGATAAAAGTTCATAGTGAAAACAACAAGAAGTTCAAGTACTGCAAAGAAATCATTTCAGGTGAGAATAAAAGTGTAGAAAAACAAAAGCTTAAAAGGTTTGTTGAAAGAAGTTCAAGTGCTCTGTCCTGCGAAGTTCAAAAATTCTTGTGAGAGAGGTTCACCTTGTATTTTCATGCTCGATTTTTTCCGTATAAAAATCGAATACAATTCTTTACTCAAAATAAAAATAAAAAGATGAAGTTCAAATTGAAATAACAGAGAAGTTCAGAGTTTATTAAAACCTAGGATTTACCTGTTCAAAAAATAAAAACACAACGCCATTTTTTGCACTTTTAAAAACAACTCATAAACAAAAAAATGGTTGCTAGAAGTTCAATTGCTCGGCAAGGAAAAGTTCAAAAAATTCTTGTGAGAGAGGTTCACCGTGTATTTAGATGTCCAAAAATACATAAAAATATATTGTTTTTTGTGTTTTAAAATAATTCTCTCAAACCAGAGAGAAGTTCAAAGTGATAACAACCAGAAGTTTGTTGGAAATATGCCCTAGAGGCAATAATAAAAGTATTATTATATTTCAATGTTCATGATAAATGTCTTTTATTCATGCTATAACTGTATTATCCGGAAATCGTAATACACGTGTGAATACTTAGACCACAATATGTCCCTGGTGAGCCTCTAGTTGACTAGCTCGTTGTGATCAACAGATAGTCATGGTTTCCTGACTATGGACATTGGATGTCGTTGATAACGGGATCACATCATTAGGAGAATGATGTGATGGACAAGACCCAATCCTAAGCATAGCATAAAAGATCGTGTAGTTCGTTTTGCTAGAGCTTTGCCAGTGTCAAGTATCTCTTCCTTCGACCATGAGATCGTGTAACTCCCGGATACCGTAAGAGTGCCTTGGGTGTATCAAACGTCACAACGTAACTGGGTGACTATAAAGGTGCATTACAGGTATCTCCGAAAGTATCTGTTGGGTTGACACGGATCGAGACTGGGATTTGTCACTCCGTATGACGGAGAGGTATCTCTGGGCCCACTCGGTAATGCATCATCATAATGAGCTCAATGTGACCAAGGTGTTGGACACGGGATCATGCATTACGGTACGAGTAAAGTGACTTGCCGGTAACGAGACTGAACAAGGTATTGGGATACCGACGATCGAGTCTCGGCAAGTAACGTATCGATTGACAAAGGGAATTGCATACAGGGTTTGATCGAATCCTCGACATCGTGGTTCATCCGATGACAACATCGAGGAGCATGTGGGAACCATCATGGGTATCCAGATGCAGCTGTTGGTTATTGACTGAGAGCGTCTCTGTCATGTCTGCATGTCTCCCGAACCCGTAGGGTCTACACACTTAAGGTTCGGTGACGCTAGGGTTATTAGGAAGACTAGTATGTGACTACCGAATGTTGTTCGGAGTCCCAGATGGGATCCTGGACGTCACGAGGAGATCCGGAAGGGTCCGGAGGTAAAGATTTATATATGGGAAGTTGTCAAACGGACACCGGGAAGTTTCGGGGTCATACCGGTATTGTACCGGGACCACCGGAAGGGTTCCGGGGGTCCACCGGGAGGGGCCACCCCTCCCGGGGGCCACATGGGCTGCGTGGGGCAGGGAGCCAGCCCCTGGTGGGCTGGCCGCACCCCCTCCCTTGGGCCCATGCGCCTAGGGTTGAGGGGGGAACCCTAGAGGGGGTGCCCCCTTGGCTTGGGGGGCAAGCCACCCTCTCCCCTCTCCCCTAGGCCGCCGCACCCCCCCTAGATGGGTTCTAGGGGGCCGGCCCCCTTCTCCCTTCCCCCTATAAATAGAGGGGTGAGGGGAGGGCAGCCGCACCACCCTCCAAGGCGCAGCCCTCCCCTCCCCAACACCTCTCCTCCTCCGTTGTGTGCTTGGCGAAGCCCTGTCGGAGTACTGCCTCTCCACCATCACCACGCCGTCGTGCTGCCGGTGGAGCTGTCTTCCTCAACCTCTCCTTCCCCCTTGCTGGATCAAGAAGGAGGAGACGTCTCCCGTCCCGTACGTGTGTTGAACGTGGAGGTGCTGTCCGTTCAGCACTTGGTCATCGGTGATTCGAATCACATCGAGTACGACTACATCATCACCTTGCAAGCTTCCGCACGCGATCTACAAGTGGTATGCAGATGCAAACTCTCTCCCTTGACTCGTTGCTTAGATGAACTCATAGATGGATCTTGGTGAAACCGTAGGAAAAATTTTAATTTTCTGCAACGTTCCCCAACAAAGTTCACATACTACATGGTGTGTATTTCATATAAAAAATACAAAATAAAGTGAAACAGAGTGAAGTTCAAACATACATGCCCCAAAAGTTCAACAACTTCACGTAGTGCAAAATACGGCACGTCGAAAACAGAGTGAAGTTTAAACAGACATGCCCGAGAAGTTCAACTACTTCACGCAGTGCATTCCCATTCGCGATGAAGGCAGAAATGATGATCTCGTCATTTTCTAATTTACTTCAAACCGACAGGAATATCATTTGTATAAGTTCAAGTCCTCGGTTGGATAAAGTTAAAAAATATATTGTGAAAGAGATTTGTACAAAAAGAATATCAGTTATATAACACTGATGAAATGGATGAGAATATTACAAATGAAAATATGTCACAGAAGTTCAACGTGAAAACAACAAGAAGTTCAACTACTACACTGAATGAATTTCACATGAAAAACTTTTAGAACCGTCGCGAGTATGAAAAAATGATCAACACGGGAAAGTTACGTGTTTACATCAGCTTTCCATCGGTATATCACTTGCTCAATTCCGGTGAGTGGATGGAGAGCTACAAGCAGTGGATGGAGATCTACAAACAGAGTGAAGTTCAAGTAGACATGCCGAGAAGTTCAAGTCTTCACGCGGTGCATTTTCGAAGAATCAGTTTCGCGATAAAGGCAGAACGAATGATCTCGCCATTTTTGCAATTACTTGAAAACTGCTAGGAATCAGATAAAACCATCAGCATGAACAAGTTTCGCATTTTCCGTAGCTTTTCAACGGTATATTATTTGCGTTGTTCTGTTAAAGTTTGTAGAAAATACATCGAAAATATATGTTTCTCCATTTTTGAAACTGACTTAAAACCATAAATAATTGGGAGAAATAATAGATACAAACAAGTTTTGCATTTCTTCAAGCTTTCTAACGCCATATCATTTGCTGCATTCGGACATACAGTTAAAAAATTAGCTTGAAAATACAAATTCGCTAGAACTTGTATTGTTTTCTAGATTTCTTTTAAACCATTCAAAATTAGAAAAACTTTCAACATGAAAAAGTAGCGCATTTTCATAAGATTTCCAACGCCATATCATTTGCCTCAATTGGATTAGCCGTTTAGAAATGCCATCAAAAATATGAACTCGGTTGTTCGGTTTGTGAAATTTTATGATTTTCCAAATTACTCTTTAACCATAAGGAATTAGAGAAAACTTTCAACATGTGGAAGGAGCGGTTTTGCAGCAGCTTTCCAACGCCATATTATTTGCGTCATTCCGATAAATGGTTTAGAAATGCGATTGAAAATACGATTCACGTTTTTTTGTGATGGAAAAACAATTTTCAAAATTGTTCTTAAACCGCTTATATTTTGCCAAAGATTCAACTTGGGTCATGATACTGGTGTTCATAACTTTCCAACGGTATATCGCAAGCCCCATTTGGACACTTTTTAGCTGAAGTTCAACCTTGTACTCGGGGAAAGTCAGGCGCGTTACTCGGGAAGTTCACGTTGTGATCAGAATATTATTCTGATCTCGTGATCAGA
>NC_057798.1:694073464-694082833 GCF_018294505.1 Triticum aestivum | reverse complement strand
AACACCCTCCCGAGTTGCGAGACGAGGGTGGACTTGCAACTAGGCCGACAGAAACCCCTAGTTGCTGGCCGAGGGTCTAATTGCAACTACTATGAAACAAGAACAAAAAACAACACCCCCCAAGTTGCGAGTTGAGGGTCGACTTGCAACTAGGGCAACTACAAAACTACACCCTCCCGAGTTGTGAGTACATGGTTGTCTTGCAACAGGGGCGATTAGAAACTACATCCCTCGAGTTGCAAGTCAGGGGTGGACTTGCAAATGGGGTGAAACAAAACAACACCCTCCCGAGTTGTGAGTCGAGGGTAGACTTGCAACTGGGCCGACAGAAACCCCTAGTTGAGGGTCGAGGGTCTAATTGCAACTACTATAAAATAAAAACAAAAAATAACACCTCCCGAGTTGCGAGTCGATGGTGGACTTGCAACTGGGACAACTACAAAACTACATCCCCCGAGTTGCGAGTACATGGTTGCCTTGCAACTGGGGCAATTAGAAACTAGGGCGACTGAGTTGGATGAGCAAGGCCGACAAGTAGTCACTAGACCCATGATGTGACACGATACCCGTGCGAGAAAACAACTCTTGATCAAGATTTGCATGACATTTAAAGCAAAAAGATGGCTGAGTGAAAATTCATAAATTAAAAAAAGAAAAAATAAAACAAAAAATAAATATAAATAAAAGACAAAAGATCATGAGTTATTAAAATACTTCATAATTTAAAACAAATAATGAAACAAAAAAAAAGGTAAAACGATGAGGCAAGAATATGTGGATAAACATGACGCCTTGTTTCCACAGCACAAGCACGCGAATGGCTCAAAAGAAAAGACAACCAGCTCTAAAGACTACAGGAGACCGGCACACACAAAAAATCGATGGAAAAAATTCCACAATAGGAGCGGCCCAGGCAAAGCAAAGCTGGCAGCTATAACGCGAAGCGGCCCAGGCAACAAAAAATTATTACGCACGCGTCTTGACAAACAAAAAGACACGAAGCTCCTAGAAAAACAAGACACGAAGAAGAGAAGGCAAAAATCACGAATCTTAGATGTGAGATAGTTATTTCACATCTAGATGGCTAGAAAGTTAGATGTGAGATAGTTATTTCACATCTAGATGTGAAATAGCAAACCTGTTCTTTTAAGGATACCGCAAGTTTGGCCCAGAAATTTAATGGAATGGACCAGGCCGAGCACATTACAACACTGGAGGGTACCGGACGAATCGTTCCCCTCTGCTTCTTCTACAACAGCAACTTCATATTTGCCTAAAAAAAAGCAACTTCATATAGATCAGATCCCCCAAACCAACAATTTCATATTGGTTGAACGCACAACGGCATACACACAGGCTCCCTTATTTCATTATTATTAATTACAGACCCAAATATCATCACCACAAACATACTACAGTTGGAAGGAAATTAAACCTCTCAAAGCTGACAAATGACACAATTGATAGACAAACAAACAGATTACAACTGACACAGACGTAAATATTACAACAACATCGGTACATGATAGCGAACGTCAAAAGGAAGGATCAACCACTTCATTTTCGTTGCCCGCCAAAAACTACTTCGTTTTCAGAATCACAAAGCCTCCAAGCGCAGCCACGAAGACAATGGGCAGGAGGCCCAGCCACAGGATCGTCTTCCCGACGGCACGTCGTCCGACCACATCGGCTGACACCCAGAAGCCGGCGGACGCCTCGAGGAGCCCGAAGATCACCACTGCGACGAGGATGCCGTAGTACAGGAAGAAGGGTGCTCTGCCATGGTGGAGAAATATACCTCCTGGCGCTCTGGAGATGACGAGGCAGAGCGCTGCGGCTGCTTCAAGGACGCCACAGGAGATGAGCGCACCCGGCAGCATCTCCGCGTCGCGGCAGGCGCCAGAGATCAAGGCGGCGAGGTTGATCAAGGAGGCGAGGGAATCCATCGCACGTCTCGTGTGTGTGCTGTGGAGCTATGAGCGAGCTTGGCTTGAGGTTTGGAGCTAGGAAATGGTTGGGATTATATAAGGAGGAGGAAGCGCGACAAAGTGGAGAGAATTCAAACCCACTAGTATTATGTGACTTTTGCAGTCCTTGCCACAAGCCAGAACCGAAACCGAAAGAACCGAACCAAGCCATTTGGTTTCCCTTCCCAGAGTGACACAGGGTACTGGCTGGGTACTCTTCGCTGTGCTCCCCCTGTCGTGATCATCCGCGTACTTATGCAACCAAAACGACTGAGAAACTTTCGTGATCGCCCTGTCACATTCCTTCTTAGATTGTTTTTGGCGAATTCCTTCTTAGATTATTTTTTCGTGTGCCCTGTAGTCCTTTGCGAGGCACTGCTCTCCATAAATAATATATATGAACTAAAATATTACACTTAAATTGCTCTCCCATTATCAAAAAAACTACTGCAACTAAATTGTAGACCTACGAGTGCAATATTAGAAACTGGCCTAACTTATTGATTTATTAAGCTAAACAAACCACATGCTACAAGCATAAAAAAATCTTAAGCCCCCTATTTTTTTTGAAAAGGAGAATATATTAATATCAAATAGATATCAATTACACCCAGCCTCTGCATCAACAAGATGCCGAAGAACATCTATGATGCACACATCCAAAAAAACACATAGTGGAAAAAAGAGAAAAAAATGACCCTGCCACGGTGGTTAATCACCAGCAGTAGTAGCCCTCTAACTACTGCCAAAGACAACACCCGGACTAGAAAGAAGTTTCTCCAAAAACAACGCCTTCAAGAAGGAAACAATGCACAAACATTGTCGTTGCCCGATCAAAGATCGTAGGTTTTCACCCTGGAGAAAGACCGTGTTCCCAAAACAATGCCTTCAACAAGGCCATTGCTAGGCACAACCAAAAAAGGCCAGACCTTAGATTTTCACCCTGGAAAACACGACCCGGTACTCAATAGAGCACCACCAACAAGGAAGTCCTCCAATGTTGCCGCCCCCACTTGCAAAGTGATGGATTATGGATGGGCTTAGGTCCATATAAGACAATAATCCCTAGTTAATCTCTAAGGCCCACGCATGTGTACGGTAAGTGATGGGAAGTGTGGGAAGTTTAGTACCATACTGCTACAGTAAAAAGAGTGAGACCTATTTATAAGGGCTGCTCCACCACTTGCTATTGGGAGCTTGGGAATAGGAGTTGTACATGCGCGCTCCTCCTCCTCCGCTGCCCGCCTCGCCTTGCCTCGTCACGATGCGCGCCCGTGCCGCGGGTTGCGGGAACGAGCTGAGCCGAAGTTTATTTTTGCCGGTCAGAAATGGTTAATTAATCTTGGATTGATTGACGAGTCGCTTACGAAAGTGCCACTGTCCGAGACGCTGGACCGTGGGTTGTTCGCGGACTCGGTCGTGGGCCTGAGCCCAGGCCCATCTACCCGACGGCCTATATAAGAAGGCGCTGGCCAGTGGAGTGAACCCTAACTCAGTTCATTCACTCCCTCTCACACAACCCTAGCCGTCATCTATTGTTCTTCTCATTGTGCTGCTTCCGGCGATCCCACCCCGACGACCGCATGCACGGTTGGTCGGGAGATCAGGTGCCTCCGGAACCCTGTCGTTCGAGATCCTGCCTGAGAGAACGTCAATAAGGTTTTTGGGGAGCGTCTTGACGCGACTGCTCCCGATCCGTCCCCGTCTCCGTCCGCCTCTGATTCCATTACTTCCCCTGCATCGACTCCATGGCTGGCGATGAAGCCGCCAAGAAGAAGGCCTCGGCCGATGCCGAGGCTACCACTGCCACCGTCGCGTTGGCCTGGCCAACCGGAGCATACGACTTGTTCATCCCCTATTTGCTCGTTCATGTGCTGGCCGTATATATGCTGTTCATAGATGTTTTGGTTCTATGTACTGTACGTGCTCACATGCTTAGGTATCGGTATGAGATGCATACCGTATTTGCCATGCTTATCATTTACTCGTGGATTAGATTAGTCAAAAAAGTGCTAATATTTCCAACAATCCAAAAACCTTATTTTAGGCACTTTTCGACTCATGGCTTCGCCGCTACTCTGAAACCGGAAAAGTTTACTAGAACGCATTTTAAGCATTGGCAGACGAGGACTACCTTGTGGCTCACAGCAATGAACGTGTTCTGGGTTGGTAGTGTGTCTCCCACGGTAACGATTGCTCCTGAACAGGAGAATGCGTTTAGAGAGGCAACCACCATCTTTGTGGGAGCCGTTCTTACTGTGATCGAAGACAAGCTAGTCGACCATATGCGCGTTGCCAAGAATTTGTGGGATGCGCTCGAAGCTAAGTTCGGCGCAACCGATGTTGGAAGCGAGTTGTATGCTATGGAGCAGTTCCATGATTACAAAATGGTATATAACCATTCTGTATTGGACCAGGCCCATGAGATACAATGCATCGCTAAGGAGCTGGAGCTCCTGAAGTGTGAGTTACCGGACAAGTTTGTCGTGGGTTGCATTATTGCAAAACTCCCTCCTGGATGGAGGTACTTTGCTACTTCTCTCAAACACTTGAGACATGAATTCTCTGTAGAGGATGTCATTGGTCATCTAAGTGTTGGGCAGAACTCGAGAGCAAAGGACTCACACGTGAAAGGGGCGGAGGGTTCTTCTAGCGCCAATGTGGTGCAGAAGAACTTCCACAAGTTCAAGGGAAAGAACTCTGTCCAGCAGAATACTACCTTTAAGAAGAAGGGTAAGAAGAAGGACAAAAAGAGAGGTGGCTACTTTACTTGTGGTTCAGAGGAACATTGGGAAAACAAGTGCCCAAACAAGTACAAGAAATCAGGACATGACGCCAAGTTTGTTAATGTTACTTTGAGCAACAATGATGGGGCATCAGGGTATGGTAATCTGTTTACCATACTTTCAGTTTGTCAGTCCACCGATATGTGGGTTGACACTAGGGCCAATATTCATGTGTGTGTTGACGTGTCTTTGTTTTCTTCTTACCAGGTCACACGAGATTGTTCCGTCCTGATGGGGAACGGCTCGCATGCTTCTGTTCATGGTGTTGGCATAGTAGATCTGAAGTTTACTTCGGGAAAGATTGTGCAACTGAAGAACGTGCAGCATGTCCCCGCCATCAAGAAGAATCTCGTTAGTGGCTCCCTTCTATGTAAAGAAGGGTTTAAGTTAGTATTTGAGTCCAACAAAATAGTCGTATCTTGGTATGGATTATTTGTTGGAAAAGGATATGATTGTGGTGGTTTGTTCCGCCTTTCCCTGGAGGATTTCTGTAATAAATTTGTGAACCAAATTCATTCTAATGTGAACGAATGTGAGGTTTGGCATTCATTTCTTTGTCACATAAATTTCGGTTGTATGACGCGGCTGGCTAAGATGAATCTAATCCCAAGTTTCACTTTAGCCAAAGGCTCTAAGTGCCATGCATGTGTGCAAGCAAAGCAACCTCGTAAGCCTCACAAGCCTGCGAAGGAGAGACACCTGTCACCACTAGAGCTCAGATTTATGGGAGATGAATGGTGTGTTGACTAAAGGTGGAAATAAATACTTCATGAGTTTGATTGATAATTCCACTAGATTCTGTTATGTGTATTTGTTAAACTAGATGATACCCCGTGCGTTGCTGCGGGAAATATTGTCTAAAGTTGGTGTTTCACTCATCAACTAACTCATAAAAGGATAGACAAAAAGATGAATAAATTATTCTCATTTGAAGATACTTTAGAATGATACATAGGTAAGTAAGATCAATCCTCCTACTTGCATCTTGCAGATTTTGGACAATGCATGAACAATCGAAGAAGCAGATAATGGTTAAGCTTTTCAATATGTGAAAGTGAAATAAACTATCAATCTGTAACTAAAACATCACCACCTAGCTACAACCCCAAGTCTTGATTGTGCGCAATCTGCATTAGAACTCCCATGTACATTTACTTTAATCCATCCCAAAACGGCAGGCAAACAAACAACATACAAATTTCAATAGTCCCGATAGAACGGTAAGGCTTTTCCTAATATATATAGTGTTATAGTGTTTAATTGTAGCTTCATTTGAAATCTCCCTCTTTTAACTAATTCTTTGCATTGGATAACATAACTTTGAAGAAATAAAATAACAACCTAACCCACTGATTGGTGCATTACCTTTACGTAATCGGCATCACTGAGGTGCTGCTAATCTTTCGAAAATGAAAATAGCAGCCTAATTCTCATGTTTTCATCGTGTCCCTAAAGGAGAATTTGTAGTATAACCATTTCCGTATACATTGTCATCCATGCTCGGGTGGCCAATTATCAAATTTAAGTTGTTGTATGTTAGGAAACTACATAATCAAGACAAAAGGAACCGGTAAACATCAAGATAGTTATGTTATTAAGAGAAAATACATTTATCCTTCATTACAATTAATTAATAAAAAGATGTGATGAACAACAAAGAATATTACGGATGGCATACCATAAAAAAACTTCAGCCCTTTTACATTTCATTGGACATCTTCAGCAATACACAATAGTACTAGAAAAAAGGAAGTCGTCCATCTTGCTCAGTAGTAAAACCTGTATATGACTTACCTTAGGAACATAAATATGCATATACCCTCAAATTGATATGTGCATGGGAAGTAAAATAAAGAGTAAGCAACATGTAAAGAAGATTACTTAGATACTATATATAGTTGCAACTTTGGAGGTATAAAGGACAAATTATTACCTCTCCGGGTGAATGTTAGTCTTGTATTTCTTCACAAAAGGTGATTGTGCTTCCTCATTGGACCGCGGTACAAATCATATGTCTGGTTAGCTCTATTTTGAACAATTAATGACCAGTATGAAGAATTCCTAGTTTAGGCCCTCACAAGAATGTTAATGATTAGTATGAACAATTAATCACCTTAATTATACCATTATACATAGGCATAAGAAATTGACAGAAGGTTAACTAAGAACTGCATGCACGACCTAAGAGACCAGATCTATATATTTACACGCATATGAAAAATCATGTTTGTCGGTGTCAAAACCGGCGGATCTCGGGTAGGGGGTCCCGAACTGTGCGTCTAGGCGGATGGTAACAGGAGACAAGGGACACGATGTTTTTACCCAGGTTCGGGCCCTCTCGATGGAGGTAAAACCCTACTCCTGCTTGATTAATATTGATGATATGGGTAGTACAAGAGTAGATCTACCACGAGATCAGAGAGGCTAAACTCTAGAAGCTAGCCTATGGTATGATTGTTGTTCGTCCTACGGACTAAAACCCTCCGGTTTATATAGACACTGGAGAGGGCTAGGGTTACACAGAGTCGGTTACAATGGGAGGAGATCTACATATCGTATCGCCAAGCTTGCCTTCCACGCCAAGGAAAGTCCCATCCGGACACGGGACGAAGTCTTCAATCTTGTATCTTCATAGTCCAGGAATCCTGCCAAAGGTCATAGTCCGGTCATCCTGACACCCCCTAATCCGGGACTCCCTCAGTAGCCCCTGAACCAGGCTTCAATGACGATGAGTCCGGCGCATAGATTTGTCCTCGGCATTGCAAGGCGGGTTCTTCTCCAAATCCCATATACCTGTCGAATAGTGTCCGACTTCTGGTGAATGTTGCGCTCCTTGGCTTCTGCGCCCAATAATGGCCATCTTCCACGTGTCAAACAAATGCGAAAAGCCAGGGTGTTTTTCATTTACCTCCCTAGCTGTGCAAATGAGCTGCCTATAAAAGAGACGGGGATTTAGATCCGAATCACACCATCCTCCCTTCGCGAGCCTTCATCGGAGCGCATTCGACAAAGATCCATTCCATCATGGCCGATCGACGCAGCCCCTCCTCTCGCCTTACCAGTTTTCCTGGAGATTGGGAGAGATGCTCCGTCCCGCACAGTGAGCTAGTAGCACTCCAAGCCAAGGGGTTACTCCCCCCGGCCTAGGGCTGGGCATTCGGTTCCCCCGAACCGATCGGTTCGGTGCTTCGGGTAATTGAGAAATTCGATTTCCTGAAATTGCAGACCGAACGGTTTCTTCCAAAAACAACAACCGAGACTTTGGTCCAAGGTAATATCGGTTCGGTCCTCGGTTAAGACCGAGATGAACTGATCTGCATGAAAAAATTCGATACTTTGTGTCCTCCCAGAAGTCGTTGCTTCACCTCTCCCTCTCCCGTCGCCACCATAGATCAAACCTTGCTTGGAGAGAGAGAGAGAGAGGAGATGGCACAAGAAAGTAGGGAGAGGATGCCTGTCGTCAAGCACGCCTGGCTCCTTGATCCACCCGGACTTCCTTCTGGTCCAGCTATGGGTGCCACTCATGGCCATGTTGAACTGGCGAGATGGGGCTGCGACTGCGAATCAGCGAGAAGGGGCGACGAGGGTTACTGCGAGAGATAAGGATGGACGGGAATAGCGGTGCTGCGGTACGGTGCGACAGGGATATGGAGGATTGTTTTATCATAGTGGACTACTCGAGGTCAAAACAACAGAGTGGATTGGGCTGTGGGACTGTGAAGTTTTTAAGTGCAGTTGGGCCTCTCTCTCTCTCCACGTATATTCTCAAAAAACTTTAGAGTAGTACATCGTTACCTAAAAAAAGCAGAGTACTATTTCGGTGTATTCGGTACTTCGGGTACCAGAGGCACACAATCGAAATCACCGAAGAAACTTCGGTTTCCCAAGACTGCCAACCGAAGTGCAGACCGAAGTATTCGGTTTCGGTGAATTCGAGTTCGGTACCGGTTTATTCGGTATGGTTTTCGATGCTCGGTTTTTTATGCCCACCCCTACCCCGGCCTACATGGTCCCGGTTCGAGCCGGGTTCGCCACCTATAATGGTGGAGAGCAAGCGGAGAGCGTCCCCAATCCCTCCAAAGGAGAGCAGGTATGCCTTGTCCCTTATTTGATAAGAGGGCTCGGATTTCCAATTCATCCATTTCTCCGGGGGCTCCTGGAGTTCTACGGCCTCCAGTTGCACAGACTTACGCCCGCCTCCATATTGCATATTGCGGGCTTCGTAGCCCTTTGTGAGCTGTTTTTGGGTATCGAGGCTCATTTCGCGCTGTGGAAGAAGCTGTTCTGCCTCGTGCCCCGTTCTCAGGAGGGGTCGATATATCAAGTGGGCGGAACCGAACTATGGCGCATCGCCGGGACCGGATATCTATCCGGAACCCCAAAGAAGGTGTCCGAGGACTGGCCTTCAGAATGGTTTTATATAGAAGATGTCCCCCTGCCAGACCCTGTACGGATCGGCCTCCCTGAGTTCGATAATGCTCCCTTGAAGAAGCGCCCGAGCTGGCGTCCATGGAGCCCTCAGAAGGAAAATGACAGGGACGTCCTTTACCTGATGAGCCGGATAAGGTTGTTAGCTCATTCCGGACTGACCATGATCGAGGTCATGGCCACATGCA
>NC_057798.1:694021949-694073132 GCF_018294505.1 Triticum aestivum | reverse complement strand
AGGGGCCGGATTCGGCTGCCACTCTAATGAAGATCTTGTCCGCTTTGTACAAGGGAGAAGAGGAGGAATTCCTCCGCGTCAACCCACGGGGCGGATTTTCTATGTACAATCCTCCAAGCTGGGTAAGCGAACACTTTCACTTGCCCATCCGTTTTCATATTCCCATAGTTAAGTACTTAGTGTAGCAATTTCAATGCAGTAGCTACGCCAGACTGTAAAGGAGATAAACAGCCCTCCCCCACAACCCGAGGACCCTGAATGGTCCCTCGACCCGGACTCCCAAGAGGACCCGGACTTATGTGTGGAGCTGATTGATGGGGTGTTTCATCAATTGAGCAAGGACAACACTGTCGGTGTCAAAACCGGCGGATCTCGGGTAGGGGTCCCGAACTGTGTGTCTAGGCGGATGGTAACAGGAGACAAGGGACACGATGTTTTTACCCAGGTTCGGGCCCTCTCGATGGAGGTAAAACCCTACTCCTACTTGATTAATATTGATGATATGGGTAGTACAAGAGTTGATCTACCACGAGATCAGAGAGGCTAAACCCTAGAAGCTAGCCTATGGTATGATTGTTGTTCGTCCTACGGACTAAACCTCTCCGGTTTATATAGACACCGGAGAAGGCTAGGGTTACACAGAGTTGGTTACAATGGGAGGAGATCTACATATCGTATCGCCAAGCTTGCCTTCCATGCCAAGGAAAGTCCTATCCGGACACGGGACGAAGTCTTCAATCTTGTATCTTCATAGTCCGAGAGTCCGGCCAAAGGTCATAGTCCGGCCATCCGGACACCCCCTAATCCAGGACTCCCTCAGTAGCCCCTAAACCAGGCTTCAATGACGACGAGTCCGGCGCGCAAATTGTCTTCGACATTGCAAGGCGGGTTCCTCCTCCGAATACTTCATAGAAGATGTTGAACACAAGGATAGTGTCCGGCTCTGCAAAATAGTTTCCACATACCACCGTAGAGAGAATAATATTCGCACAAATCTAATCTGCTGACGTATTCTGTAGCGTGACATCATGCCACAGCCAAGCCTTTATTCGAATCATTTTACTGTCCCACCTCAGCGTGTTTAGCGAGGCGGTTTCCTTGGCACATCTTGTCAAAGCAGAGATCGTGTCCCCTTATTCCGGGATTCTCATCAATACAGGCATGGGTAACCCAACCGTGCCATGGGTATGAATTCTTAATTGAAAGTGAATCCCAGACGGTCACGGGAAGGGCTCTTGGTATTCAAACCCTTTTATAAAGAGACCAAGGCTCGACTCCTTTCTTTCAATCCCATCAAATCCGCCTCTCGCCTCGAGTTCCAACACCCAAAGCTCAAGATTCAGGCGCTTCAGACCTTCGATGATGTCCGGCTCCGACCTCCAAGGCCGGTGGACGCCTTCCTCCGTTACGGAAGAAGATGTGCGAAAGCTGAGAGATGCTAGGTATCTAACCGGCGAAATCTCGCATAGGCTGCCTGCTCCAGGGCAGGCTATCCCCACTCCCCAGCCCGGTGAGAGCGTGGTGTTCACATCTCACTTCCTTCGGGGGCTCGGCTTCCCTATTGATCCCTTCGTGAGGGGGCTCATGTTTTATTACGGGCTGGAATTTCACGACTTAGCTCCGGAGTCCATCCTCCAAATCTCATCGTTCATTGTCGTGTGTGAGGCCTTCCTCCATATTACTCCTCACTAAGGACTGTGGCTTAAGACCTTCAAGGTAGAACCGAAGGTAATCGAGGGGCAGCACACAGAGTACGGAGGTGCTCTTATAAGCAAGATTGCCGACGCTCCATGTCCCGAGGGCTCTTTCCAAGAGGAGTTTGGCTTATGGCAACGAGAGTGGTTTTACATCACAGCCCCCAGGGGCACCACATGGGCGGCGCCACCTGCTTTTCGCTCGGGTTCCCCACCATGGCTAGCGTCATGGCTCAATAAAGGGTTTAACTGGGGGCTGTCCAAGGACGTGCCCTTGTTGCAGGGCCGCATTCGAGATCTCCTAGAAAGAGATATCAATTTGGCCGTAGTGGCGCAGGTTATGCTGATTCGCCGCATAATGCCCTGCAAACGTTGCCCTCTCCGCCTGTGGGAATTTAATCCGGAGGGACCGCGAGTCCTCCAACATTTTATGGGCACGACACCCTTGGAGATGTATAAATTGTTCTTCGGATCACAAGCAATGTGTCCGGACTCGTCCGAGGACACAGGTCTGAGCTGCAATCCCCCAGACACTCAAGTAAGTAGCCCTGTACCCGGACACGCTACCCGTATGTTTATCATAAAATTTCCCTTTAAAAGAGCTATCCTTTGAACATGAGTGGATAGCGAAAGCAAAGCTTATCAGGTGTCCGACCCCCCTCCTTGAGACTATGCCGGATCCCGTTTTGACCAGGATGCTGGAGATTGCGCCTTTGGAAGAAGGCGAAGAGGGGAACCAAGAAGCTACCGCCTCCATGAAGGAGGCTGTTAGGAAGGGAGGAATCGAGAATTCCCCTAACCAGGGAAAGAAAAGGACCGCCTCTGAAGACCCGGAGGCGATGGCCTCAAAGCGGGGGAAGAAATCTTCATCAGAGGGTCCGGCGCCGGAGAGTGCCCCGGCCGCATTGCGCTCCCAAGGGGATCAACTCTCCACCGAGCCGTAAGTAAAGAGAGGGGTTTTAAAATGAGTGACATCCCTGTTTTATTTCTGAGGAAGATAACCGAAATTTTACCTTGCAGTTCGGATCTCAACCCTTCTCAGCAGAGCTCATCCTCAGGGGATCTTCGTCCGGAGATGATGGAGAGCGAAACGCCTCCCCCAGTTGTACCGTCTTGCGAGGCGGGCAACCCCGAGGTGTCGTCTCGGAGGGTTTCTCCAAATCCGGACCTCGAAAAAGGTCTTCGGACTAGTCCGGCACCTTCCGGTGCACGGTCGGAAGAGCTGAAGGATCTGCTCGGGCGAGCGTCTATCTCAGAAGAACACCGTGTGTTGATGAACACAGTGATTAGAAGGATTTCATTCGCGGAAAGCGGATTGTACGAGGCCGCCAGGAGTTTACTGATAGGTTTTGAGGTACGTGAAAAGATGTACCTTTTGACAGCGCCGCATATATAAAATGCGCCCTGTATAGATAGTAGCCCCTGAGACTCTGTGTGTTGTCAAAAATGACGGCGCACAGAGGATCATAATCCCAGGTATAATATGTCGCCTTTCCTATGTAGGTGGCGAGGTGTTAGGTGGCTAGCCGGACTGATGAATTTGCCGAGCTAAAGCAGCAACTTGACGTGGCAGATGCCGACATCGCGCTTGTAAATGAGCGGCTGGACGAGGCACAAGGTATGTAATGTCTCCAAAGACATCTGGTAAGAGGAGCTTGATGCTCGTACCTTATAACATGTGTGCTTAATGCAGATGGTGCCACTGCCATGGAGAACCTTCAGGGGGAACTTGCCCGAGCCAAGGAGCAAGCGAGGAAAAGCGATGCGGATGCCGTGAAGGTGGCTGAAGAGCTAAAAGCCGAACAAGCTGCTCACTGCCAGAGCAAGAAAGAAATGGCCGAGATGGCTGTAAAATTGAAGGATGCTGCCGACCGTTGTAAGCTTCTTGAAAAAGAAGATAGGGTGGCACAGAAGGACCTAGAAAAGGTCACTGCCGAGGCCAAGGACACTCGCTCTGCAATGAGAGCTGTGAAGGAGGAGCTACGTCAGGCCGAAGATATCACGGCTGGAAAGCCCTATATGCTGCGGATGAAGTTCGAGGGTTCCTAAGTATGCTCCGTTAGACCAGAAGTGGAGTGCGGCAAACACTTATCTGGATTTGGCGGCGAGTGCCGCGGACGCGACTGAACACTTCCGGGGTCTAGATGACCATGAATTGGAAGAACTTTTTTGGTTGCAGTTCCACAATCCAGAGCGCCCACTTTCGGTATCTAATCGTTTGGCCGCATGGGCGGAGCTGAACAGGTTATCCAGACTCGCCATGAAGCATGTCGTGAGTCATCTGTGGCCGAAAGGGCCCGAGCCGAAGAGTTATTTTAGCTTGGTGCAGCTGTTCCTTGGTACGGTGCCGCATATTGATGCAATGAAGAGGTCAGCATGCATAGAGGGTGCACAGATGGCTCTTGCCCGTGTCAAGACATACTGGGCGGAGATGAAGGCCAGTGTTGTTGCATCCCAGGATTCGGACGAAAGCCGAGTACCTGCCAAGCACTACTTTGAGGAAGTTCTGCAGGGCGCTCGTTTAATAGAGACGCAGTGCTCGAAGGATGTTGTGTTCGAATAACATGTGCTATTGTAAAACAATGTTTTGATGGAATATAAAAGCTTTTTATACTTGTGCTTTCAAGAATTAGAATACCTCCTGTGCGGCCGTTAATGTATATGTGTATATAACCTGAGAGATGGCAGTCGTTGGCTTCAGCCCCCACGCATATAATGCGGGGGTGTTCGTAGAAGGCACATTTTCACACTTGATCCAACGTCTTGGTCCTATAAAGGAGGTGATAGCGCAGCGAACTAGGCAACCGGACTATAATGCTTTATCACTTTCACTTAGCCATAGGAGTTTGACAGTGGGGCTACTGAATAGCCCCTAGGGGCACCGCGCTCGCCCGAATTTGGGGCGCGTGTGTGCCTGACCGGGAAACGACCCTTTGTTAATGCGGAGGAATCCTAAAGATTCTGGCAAGTCATCGAGTGGTTGACCAGTCTCTCGCTATATCATGACAGTCAGTTTTCGGCTTTCTCTACTGAGGTTCTCGCCTGGCCGAACCGGGGCACAATCGCAGTAGTTCTCCTGGTGCCACCTTAGCCGATAGAGCAGAACGTAAGGCAGCAAAACACAGGAGCCGGGCAAACCCAACATTTGACCCAAGACATGATTCGGAGCTGATGCATATAAGGCCAAGCTCGTGACGCCGAACACTCCCTAAGGTATTCGGTCTTTATGAAAACGGGCCGAACAAAAGCCCTTGGTAAGAAGCCCCTGGTGTCCAGGTACGCGCAAAATTCTGGCGTGGCCACATGCCAAGACACCATCCTCCTCCTCGGTTATAGCAAAAAACCGGGGGATGTTATCAACAAGAGATAGTAAAAAAGGTTTACGCAGGGTCTTAATCTGAAAAGAATCCTTGAAACGGGTCCCTACTGCACGTCTGCGCCTGTGTCTCCGTTGTGCCGTATCCTGGACGGGTGTAGCACGGTGTTCGTCTGCAAAAGAGAGGAACTTAGTGGAAAACAATCGTGCGAGAAATCTATGTTAAAATAAACAAAGTATAATACAGAAAATGGGTAGAATTGAGCTTTATTGTCTCCTGGTGTAAACACGCGGAGCCCCTTGTACAGGGGTATGCGGCTATTAAGCCTTTGTATGTTTCCGCCGGACTCGTCGAGCCATGTCCGGGGTCTTTAACGACCTTTTTAGGTGCTCTAACTAGTAAAGCTGGATTAGTGTGCGGCTGTCAAGGCAGCCGCACCATCGTCCGCGCTCGAGGAACACTTGATATTTCCCTTTAATGAGATGATGCCTCGTGGACCGGGCGTTTTGAGTGTAAGGGATGCATAATGCGGTATTGCGTTAAAGCGGGCGAAAGCTTCGCGTCCCAGTAGTGCTTGATAGCTACTTATGAATGGGGCGATGTGGAAGGTTAGCTTTTCGCTTCGGAAGTTGTCAGGGGAGCCGAACATAACTTCTAATGAGAGGGAACCCATACAATGGGTATCTAGGCCTAGCGTGACCCCTTGAAAGGAAGTGTCGCCATGGCGAATTATTGCTGGGTTTAACCCCATTTTGCGGATTGTGTCCTGATATAGCAGGTTTAGGTCACTGCCGTCGTCCATTAGGACTTGTGTAAAGTGGAGTCCGTCAATTATCGGATCTAAGACCAAGGCAGTCCAGCCTGCGTTCCGGATACCTCTAGAGTAATCCTGATGATCGAAGGTGATTGGTTGTAACAACCAGTGGCGGGACTCCTCTGGGACAGGCCGTATGGCGCGTATCTCCATAGGCGCCACTCTATTTTTCCCTTTTGTCACATGAATTGAATTTACTATTTTGACTTCTTGCGGGAACTTATTTTGTTCTCCGGTGTTCTGCTTGTGGGGTTTGTCATCATCCTCGCTTGGTATGTCGAGCCCCTTGTGTTCGGCGTTGAGTTTGCCGGATTGGTTGAAGACCCAATAATCTCTGTGGGTGTGGTTTGCAGGCCTCCCGGGAGTACTCTGGATTTGACATATTTTGTCCAAGATTTTGTTGAGGTTAGATAGCTCGTCCCTATTATCTTTGGGGGGCGGCTTTTTCTGATTCTGCCGAGAGCTTTTGAATCCGGCGTTGACTGCCGTGCTCTTCGGGCTGTTATCCTTGAACCGGCGCTGTTCCTTGCTACGGCGCGGTTTCCTGTTTCCATCTCTGACTTCAGATGTACTTGGGTCGCTGGTGCTGCATCTTGCCAACCAGCTATCCTCTCCTGCGCAAAAGCGGGTCATGAGGCTTGTCAATGCGGCGATTGTTCTTGGCTTTTCTTGGCCGAGGTGTCTGGCGAGCCATTCGTATCGAACACTATGTTTGAAAGCTGCTAAGGCTTCGGCGTCCGAATAATCGACTATCTGATTATTTTTAGTAAGAAATCTGTTCCAGAGTTTCCGGGCTGACTCTCCGGGTTGTTGAGTTATATGGCTTAGATCGTCTGCATCCAGAGGTCGGACATAGGTCCCTTGAAAATTTGCCCAAAAAGCATCCTCGAGCTCCTCCCAACTTCCTATGGTGTTTTCGGGAAGGCTTTTAAGCCAATGCCGGGCTGGCCCTTTGAGCTTGAGGGGTAAGTATTTTATGGCGTGGAGGTCATCTCCTCATGTGGAGGATATAATCCTCAATCCAGACTCCAGGGTCTGTTGTTCCGTCGTATGCCTCTATGCTTACGGGCTTGAATCCCGCTGGAAATTCATGGTACAGCACCTCATTGGTGAAACATAGGGGATGTGTGGCGCCCCTGTATTTGGGTGTGCCGCGATGTTCGGATATTTGTTGCGTTGCATTGCTTACTAGAGCTTGCTTTCTTGGCCCGTATATAGATCTAGTTGGGCCATCTTTTTGATGCGAATCCTTGTGCGGATCGCGTGCCGGATTGAGTGCGACGCCCTTTGCCGCTCGATGTCGGTCATGGGGTCGTCTATCCGACCTAGTGGCTTCCTTGTTTTTTGACCGTGGGGGTTTCTAAGGCCTCCTCATCAAAATCCGGTAGTAATTTTCACTTCGGATAGCTCTTTGTGTGGTGACTATCGCCGTACTTATGTGCGGTGTTGAGTACTTTGCCCCATCTGATTCTGAGTGCATCTTCCGCTTCTGCTTTTTCAGGCTACGCGCAGTGGCGACGAGCCTTTGGTGGAGGTTCTTCTTCTCCAGCAACTTGTCCGGCGTGAGGTCGTCCGGACTATTATCTTCACCGGGGACGGGTTGTTTGGTTTGTTCATCCAAGTTGCCCTGTTCGGACGGTTGCTCGATGGCATGTTCGTCGTCCGCCGATTCGTCCTGCTCTATGGCTGGGTCTCTGTCGAGGTGGGGTTTGGCGCGGCGCTTCCGCCGTCGCTTTGATTGCTTTTCGAGGGAATGATCCCTCATTGCGCCCTTTTGATCCTCGTCGTTGTTTCTTTTAGGTGTGTCCACCATGTATACATCGCAAGATGAGGTGGTTGTCCAGTGCCCTATAGGCGCTGGTTCTTGTTCGTCTTCTTCATCGGCGTCAATACCGTCGATATCTTCAGAGTCGAAGTCGAGCATGTCGGTTAAATCGTCGACAGTGGCTACGAAGTGGGTGGTGGGTGGGTTTCGAATTTCTTCGTCGTCCGCATCCCAATCTTGCTGACCATAGTCCGGCCAGGGCTCTCCTAATAAAGAAAGAGACTTTAGTGAATTCAGGATGTCGCCAAAGGGCGAGTTTTGAAAGATGTCCGCGGCGGTGAACTCCATGATCGGAGCCCAATTGGGTTCGATCGGGAGGGGTGCGGAATATTCGGAGTCCGGCACCTTGGAGTCACGAGCTCCGTGAAGGACAAGATTGGTGTTAGGCTCAATCACCGTAGAATTGCAGCCCTCGAGGCGGTGTCTAGCCACCCGTCCTCGACCGGTGCAGTCGGCTCCGAGCTAAGGGTCGGAGCGGACACCTGAGCGGCGCTCTGGGCACTGTCCGGCGGCAGAGCTAGATCATGCCCATCATGACAGTGCGGCGCGCTCGGCTGTGGCTCGAATCCGTCGAAGATCAAGTCTCCGCGGATGTCAGCCGTGTAGTTTAAACTTCCAAATCTGACCTGATGGCCAGGGGCGTAGCTTTCGATCTGCTCCAGATGGCCAAGCGAATTGGCCCGCAATGCAAAGCCGCCGGATAAGAAGATCTGTCCGGGGAGAAAAGTCTCACCCTGGACCGCGTCGTGGTTGATGATCGAAGAAGCCATCGGGCCTAAAGGTGACGACACAGAGGAACTCTCAATGAAAGCACCAATGTCGGTGTCAAAACCGGCGGATCTCGGGTAGGGGGTCCCGAACTGTGTTTCTAGGCGGATGGTAACAGGAGACAAGGGACACGATGTTTTTACCCAGGTTCAGGCCCTCTCGATGGAGGTAAAACCCTACTCCTGCTTGATTAATATTGATGATATGGGTAGTACAAGAGTTGATCTACCACGAGATCAGAGAGGCTAAACCCTAGAAGCTAGCCTATGGTATGATTGTTGTTCGTCCTACGGACTAAACCTCTCCGGTTTATATAGACACCGGAGAGGGCTAGGATTACACAGAGTCGGTTACAATGGGAGGAGATCTACATACCGTATCGCCAAGCTTGCCTTCCACGCCAAGGAAAGTCCTATCCGGACACGGGACGAAGTCTTCAATCTTGTATCTTCATAGTCCGGGAGTCTGGCCAAAGGTCATAGTCCGGCCATTCGGACACCCCCTAATCCATGACTCCCTCAAACACCTTGGTGGCCATTACGGCTGATTATCCCGGACTACTTCCAGCCTCACAAGTAACCAAGACCGAAGTCCCAGCACTCTTAAAATGATCCATCCGTGCTTATTTTTTATCACCGTATACCGATGGCGTTTTTGCAGGGGAAGTCCTTGAGGCGGAGAGCTGAGCCTGCGGTGGCTAGCCAACAAGGGACATCAAGGTCCGGCAGGCTGAAAAGAAGTGCGGTCCGGATTGAGACACCAGCGCAACAGTAAGTCGTGCCATTTTATTCCCAGGTTGTACTCCCTCGAGGCGTACCAATGCTCGCGCTCTCTTCAGGAAAAAGAGCGCTCGCCGGACTATATCGGGAGAGGTTGCCAATCGCGCCTCCACCGGCCAGGCTCCAAGGCCGGGTCCAGAAGCGGAGGCGAGCTCGAGGCGCGCACCGGACGTTCCTCCGATAGAGGATGCGGACGGGCTGTCTGCCACCAATTCAGAGGTGGAGAGTGCCATGAACCATAGGCGTCGCCGGATAGTTCTTCGTGACACTTCTTTCTCCCAAGAGGCGTTAGATGCCTTCAATACGGGAAATGCGTACCTCCGTGCTGCTCAAAATGGTCTAGCCAGAGCCATAGAGCAGTATGTAAAAGACATACGGGTGAGAAAATTTGATGGTTATATATGTCAGTAGCTCCCGAGACTTGAAACAGTTAGAATAACTGATTTAAGGATAATTTGTTATGCAGGATCTTACAGAAAAGAATACCCAATTGTCCCAGGAGCTGGAAGAGTGCAAAGCCCAACTTGAGGCCGCACTAGCCGCGGTGGGGGAGGCCAAGGAGACCCCCTCAGGTAATATACGCTTCGAAAGATAAGTATGTTGCGAAGTGCGGCATGTGTAAAAATCTGACAATAACATTGCAGATGGCGCCGGAGTGGATCCGGACAAACAACAACTCTTATGCCGGTTAAAGGCCAGTGAGAGCGTGCTTACGAGGGTGAGGCAAGAGAAGAATAAGCTCCAACATGCCAACACCCAGCTGGGCGAGGAACTAAAGGACGTTCGTGCTCAGCTGTCGGACTCCGTGAAGGAGAATCGGCGGCTTTGACACGACATTTTTAGTAAGTTCTTGAACGAACTACAAAAAGAAGAGTTCGGCGAGGAAGTCGATTGACAGAGTTATGTCTGTAGGTATGCTGACAGGTCGACGTGCGGAGGAAATGCCCGGTTCTATGGGTGACCTTCTTCCCGAGCTCTCACAACTGCACGAACGAGTTTGGCAGGTGATGCAAGGCGTCGCCCAGGCCTTGTGGCCGTCCGTCTCCATGCCCGAAGGCCTTGGAGAGCTTGCAGAGAAGCTGAAGGGAGCGCGGCGGCGCTTCCTATTATGGAAGATATCGGCCTGCCGTCAAGGTGCCAGGGAGGCCTGGGCCATGGTGAAGACGCGGTACACGAAGGCTGACCCAAACCACATGGCCGAGGTCGGACCTGTAGGGCCCGATGGGAAGGAGATCCCTGTCAGTTTAGTGTACGGAAAGGTAGAGTTGGCCGCCAAATATTCCCAACAGGACTGTAAACTAGACAGCCTGTTGGATGGTATTGAAGAGGAATATACCCAGTCAAATTGACTATGTAATTTAAAATGACATGTAAAATGCCGTCTAGCCGGATTGTAGATCGTTTGTCATGGCGGACCTTTTCACTTCAACCTCAGGACCCGATAGTCCGGAGTGTGTCCGAATACCCTCTCAGTTATGTAAGAACCGGGGCATGCGTGGAGACCAGGCGTAGGGGTCATTAGTGCTTTATCAGACAAGTGCCCAACTAGTTATGTTATATTACATGGTTAGTAAGAAACATCTTCCAGGGAGAATAGTTCCATTAGGGGTTCCTTTCCCTGGGAAGCATGCCCTAAAGTGCATGTCCAGACTGCGAAAAAAGCAGAAAACATCTGGGGGCAGATAGATAAACGAGTAAGAAATCATCTTTTAGTTCACCGACCGAATATTCCCTTAAGAACGCTAGCTTTCGGCTTCACCCAGTCTGAGGTACACATCCGGCTGACCCGACAGTAACAATCGCAGAGGTGCTCCCTTTACCGCCTAGCCGAACAATCGGGAACGTAGGGGTAAGCACAGGAGCCAGCCAACCCAGCTTGGCCAAAACTTAAGTCATATCGATGCATATAATGGTGAATAAAAGGTACATGCGGAAGTGTGACGCACGTGTTGGGCATGAGGCCCGTATAAATAAGCTTTTGTAAAAGAAGCCCCCAGGTATAATGAGCGTGGATAGCGCGTCAATTGTGTGCGAACGAGGCACAAACGAGCCCTTAAAAGGCTGTAAGAGAAAAGGAGGGAGAAGGAGAGAAATATAAGATAGCTAATGTGTAAAAAATGGATAGAGGAAGGAGACGAACACAGAGTCCGGCACTAGGCGTAGAATCTTCGTAGACGGGCTGCGTTCCATGGGTTCGGCTCGAGTCGGTTATCCGATGCATTTCGCAGATGGTATGCTCCACCAGTCAGGACTTGGTCGATTATGAAGGGACCTTCCCATTTGGGCTTGAGTTTGTACTTTTTCTTGTCCGGCAGGCGTAGAACTAATTCCCCAACATTGTAAGTTTTGGCCCGTACTTCTCTGCTTTGATATCTTTGAGCCTGCTGTTGATCAAATGCGGAACAGGCTTTTGCCACGTCGCGCTCCTCCTCCAAGGCGTCCAAACTGTCCTACCGATCAAGTTCGGCTTCTCTTTCTTCGTACATGCACACGCGAGGTGAGTCATGAATTATGTCGCAGGGCAGAACTGCCTCTGCGCCGTATACCATAAAAAATGGTGTGAATCCGGTAGTGCGATTCGGCGTGGTCCGCAACCCCCAGAGTACGGAGTCGAGCTCCTCTACCCAGTGCGTGTTAGATTCCTTGAGGGACCGCACTAGTCTGGGTTTGATGCCGCTCATGATTAGACCATTTGCCCGCTCGACTTGACCGTTAGTTTGTGGGTGATAGACTGAAGTGTAGTCAAGCTTGATGCCCATGTTTTTGCACCAGAGTTTTACCTCGTCGGCCGTAAAGTTCGTGCCCTTATCGGTGATGATGTTGTGGGGGACGCCGTAACGGTGTACGACCCCTGATATGAAGTCTATCCCTGGTCTGGATTCGGCCGTCTTAACAGGCTTGGCCTCTATCCATTTGGTGAATTTGTCAACCATGACCAATAAGTATTTTTGCTTGTGGGTTCCCCCTTTAAGGGGTCCAACCATGTCAAGCCCCCAGACCGCAAAGGGCCAGGTGATGGGTATAGTTTGGAGGGCGGTGTGTGGCATATGGCTTTGGTTAGCGAATAATTGGCAACCGACGCATCGTTGGACTAAGTACTGAGCATCTGCCCGGGCCGTCGGCCAATAACATCCAGTACGGAAGGCCTTGCTTACAAGGGTCCGGGCTGCGGCGTGGTGCCCACCGAGTCCGGCATGAATTTCAGCCAAAAGGTTCCGCCCTTCCTCTTCGGAGATACACCTTTGAAGGACTCCGATAGTGCTTTTCTTATAAAGCTCTCCTTCATGGACGTTATAGGCTTTAGATGGCCGCACTATGCAGCTTGCCTCGTTTTGGTCCTCACGAAGTTCCTGCCTAGTTAGGTAGGCTAGGAATGGTTCTGTCCACGGGGCAATGACTGCCATTATTACGTGGGTTGAGGATGTTACTTCATTGGCATAGCCTCCCGTTGTGTCGGAATGTTATTTCCGAATTGGGTCCAGGCGGTGCGGTTGGGTCCAGGCTGTTATTTCCGGATTCCCCTTCCCATTGTACGGATGGCTTGGATAGCCGCTCCAAGAAAATGTTGGGGGGGGGGGGGACTGTGACACCCCAAAAATTTTGGCCTTGTTTTTAATGGAATAAAATTTTGCCAGGATTTAAAACTTTGAATTTTTGAGCTCCATTTTGATTTTTAAATCATTTCCTTCCCTGTTATGATGAGTTTTTCCCAAAGAGAAAACTTTTCAAAAATGTTGTTGGACTTGTTTTAACCTCTCAAGAAAAACTTACCTTTTATCAGTGTAACTAATTAAATAATTATGTTGCTTGATCTTTATTTTCTTGAAAAGGGTTTTTCTAGGTTAAATGGCCTTCATTGAACTACAACCATTTGATAAATTCACTTAAAATTTCCACAAAAATTTGGAGATGTCATGTGATGTTTTTAAATCACTTTTATGCTAAAATATATTTCATTCATGAAATATTTTGAGCCTTACACTCAATTTTTCTTCTCTGGTCCAGAGTGCATTTTGCACTACAACCTATTTAAATATTTCTTTAAAACTTCTACCAAAATTAAGGGAGGTCAGTAGGAGCATATTATCCCACTTTGTGCAAAAACCTATTTGTGTCCTTTGAAAAATTTGAGTGAATCAACCTCATCTTCATTCTGGACCAACTTGATGGTTTGTACAGCAACCATGTTTTTACTTGCTCTTTAACCCTTGATTATTTCTCCTACTTGTAGTCCCCCATGTTAAACCCTTAAGTCCAGGAGCATGCACCTTTTGGATCATTTTTGGTTCATGAAATAATGTCATTTATTTCCTGTCCAGAATTGAAGTTTTGTAAAACTAGCACTAACAAGTTTCTTCTTTTGTCCAACTAACATCACCACTCTCTCTTTCATCCACAGAGACACTGATCTGGAGATTTTGGCCACTCCAAGAAATGCCTAAGTGCCCTTGGCATTTTGTCAAACACCTGGTGTGCATGGCCAGTTTTGACATGTTTTTGTCTTTGCATTGTGACCTTGCACCTCGGATCATACTAGCATGTCCACTAGGATTCCAGTTGCTACTAACCCGGGTCTGTTATTTGCCAGCCTCAACCGCGACCTCTAGCATGCTCTGGCATTTCGTCGAGCACACTCAGTGCGTGCGTATTGCAGCCACGCGGCCGAGCCGACACGCTGGCCCCCACGGCTTTGGCCCGCTCTGTAGAACCTCGCCACGCACTCCCCTTCTCTCAGCTACGCGCCAAGCAGCCCCGCCGTGCCCGACAGGCCAAGCGCTAGCTGCCGCCGCCGCCCGACAGCCCTGCGCCGTGCAGCGCCGCCCAAGCCACCCCGGCTCGCCACCTGGCCCCTGGAGCAGTGCCCTCTCGTCTACTAGCTCTTGCCGTCATCCCCAGCCACGCCACGTTGCCCTGCAAGCTACAGAGAGGAGGTTCGCCGGAGAGCTTATCCGGCCGCCGCGGAACCGACCTCGACGAGCTATAAAAGGAGGCCCCCGAGCCTCCCCGTGCACACAGGAAGCCTTAGAATGCTCCCCTAGTCCTCCCATGGCAGCAAATCGACCCGGGGAAGGGCTCCTTCCTCATCTCCGGCAACTGCAGCCGCCGCCACTGCCCCGGCCAATTCGGCACCACCAGGGTCTCCCACTCTCCGTTCTCTCCACCAAGAGCTTCCTCACCTTCCCTTGAGCCATCCCCACTACTCAATTTTGATCGGGGTACACCGCGGGAGAAAAATCACTTTGCTCCCGAGGCCACCTCCGCCGAGAAGCTTGCAGCCGGCAGCTCCCTCCGTCCCCACCTACCTGGCGACCACCAGGAGGATCGCCCTGGAGTGGCGGATCCATCCTCGCCCTCTGAGCCCCGAGGGAGCCGCCGTTCGCCGGCGACGATCGCCGTTGCCTCGCCTCCGCCCGGGACAGAGAAAGAAGAGGGAGAAGACTGGTCAAACCTGACTAGTGGGCCCCCTGGACCCACAGTCAGCGACCTCGTGTCTGTCCACGTGGTTAAGTGGAGGCGTAAAGCCTCAAGATTTTGGGAGAGAGAAGAAACTTTCAAAAGTTTTGGAGTGCACCCTGCCTTTCCACACATTGAAGGCAAGCATTCTGAACCCCGGCATAATATTTTGGTGTGATCGTTGATACCTTTATGACACCACCGCATTTCGAAGGACTTGTTATTTCATGTGATATGATCATATGCATGGGTGCATGTTGTTGATTTCCATGCTGTTGGAAATGGACACACTTGTGATGATAATCACCCTCTTATGCCTTGCATGCATACCGGCAGGAACCCGGGAAAACCTCTGCCTTGGGTAGGCTTGAGTTTGTCGCCGGTCTCCGTCGGGACGGTTATGTCTGGTATGGCATGGTAAGGTGATATGAGAGGTGACTCTGTTGGATGAGAATATATTTGTCATGCTAATCATGCAGGGAATACTTGAACCTCCTGAGTCGACCGTAGATCGAGTCTTGTTCCAGTAACCCCCATACTTGTTTCGTACTACCACTCGTCTCTACAGCAAGTAGAGTACGGTTCAGTAAGTTGTCAACCTCTTTCCAGCACACACCGTATAGAGAGGCCATGGTGGAAGATACCGGTTGTAGCTGGTAGGCAGGCCACCTGGTCCGGGGGCATGGGTGTTTCCGGTTGGGACCGAGAGGGGAGGCCACCCCTTAGAGCGCGATATAAATTTGATCCCATGCTACGCGAGGTTGTAGCCTCCCCACTTAAAGTTTGCTTAACAGGTGTCGTGGGTGATTCCAGACACGTGTGAGATAAGCTGGTGTGTGCAAGTTAGGTGTGTTTTCAACAGAAAGACCGTAGACGGAATTAGTCCTGCTGGACTAGAGAAATCCGTTACTCGTGGGTAAAGAGTACACCCTCTGCAGAGAATAAACCTATTCGAATAGCCGTGTCCATGGTTAAGGTTTACAGTCTGGGATGGGTCAAGTGTCGGTCTTAGCGTCGGTCTTCGGAGGTGAAACTGTTAATCCAGAAATGGAATTACTACTTTTGACTTGTGATAACTATGATTATTATTATTGTTGACTAACCCATGATATTATTGTTATTATCGTGTATCTCTGGGATGGTTCTACCTCCGGGATATTCACTATGATTGTTTCTTTTAAAGCCCTTTATGTGGCGTCGCCCAGACGCCCGACTGTGGCATTTCTTTTAAAGCCCTTTATGTGGCGTCGCTCAGACGCCCGACTGTGGCATTTCTTTTAAAGCCCTTTATGTGGCGTCGCTCAGACGCCCGACTGTGGCATTTCTTTTAAAGCCCTTTATGTGGCGTCGCTCAGCCGCCCGACTGTGGCATTTCTTTTAAAGCCCTTTATGTGGCGTCGCTCAGACACCCGACTGTGGCATTTCTTTTAAAGCCCTTTATGTGGCGTCGCTCAGACGCCCGACTGTGGCATTACTTGTTATTTATTTCATAATTTTTTATACTACCATGTTATTGCAATTTATTAAATAACTTGCTTGCACGCATCCGAGATTTATTTATCTTTTGTGACTGACGTCATGAGCATAAAATACTTTTCAGCACATCATTGTTATATTATACCTATGTTCATAATGTTTGCGAGTACATTCAAAGTACTCACTGGCTTGTCCCTGGCTATTGTCTTGGCCAGATTTTTCTTGCTCGGAGAGGAGCGACGCGATGCCAGCCCCGGAAACCACTCAATGGAGATAGCAGCCTCGCGAAGATAGGAATTTAACCTGGTCAGCTGTTCCCGTGGGGAATGGAGTCCCATAGACACAGATGTTTCACAACCCGCTTCCGCCATCAACCACTAGAAACCATTTGTTGTACCCACAGGCCAGAATGGTCTTGTACTACATATTTTGTATTTTTGCTTGGAGTTTCTGTATCAAGTTGGAGCCTCATCAGCTAACAGTAATCCTGGGGCTGATGAGCACGACGGTCTTTTCTGGAAATTTATTACCCGGAAAACCGGTCGTGACAGACTTGGTATCAGAGCCAGGCTGACCATTGGCTAATCCTATCTTAGCCAGGTCAATAAACTTAGGCAAACCAACCCACCAAACCTTAACAAAACCCCAGCCAAGCTTCTCGTGCAAGATAGCCACACAGTGACCCAACACTTTTGGCAGTCGGTGCCCAACCTATCAACCTAACCTGTCACTCATGCGCCAGTGACCGGCCCCTAAATAATCTTTTCTCGCAAGCGTGCGAAGGAAGATTCCGTCCCTTTTTCCCTATAAAAAGGGGCGCGCTAGCCCCAAACCAGCACACACAGTCGCTACCCCAAACCGAGCCACAATGCCTGGACCTATAGTGCACAACGAAACCACAGCAACCAACCTTGGAGGTTTTGTGACCATCCTCGCAAACCTCACCCGTCGTGCCTACACGTTAGAGGAGCCACCAGAATATGTTGTGTATCAAGGACCCATGAGCGGTGAAGACCGCCAATTCTGGGCCACTGTGCACATTTACGGTAGGAGTCTAGCACCCGAGCGCCCCTACCGGTTCACCGGAAGAACAACTTCCTTTGAGCCACAGGCCATCCAACTAGCCGCTCGAGAGGCTATAGTTCATCTCAGGCACTTGTCGCCTAGAGTTAACTGTCGCTCGTTCCACTACTACCCCAGACGAGAAGGGTATGGTAGACCACCCCAAGTTGCCAATGGAGATCACGAGACGGACCCCGCATTATTGCACCTAGTGCGCTATGTAAGTGCACTAGAGGCACTATTCGACCAGATCACTATTGATCTAATCGCAGCTCGTGGAGAGCTGGTTCGTCGAGCCCCGGCGAGAGAAGAAAACGAGCCCAACACCGACAACCCAGTCGTGCTGTTTGGACAACCGATCGAGACCCCGAGATCTGCCCCAGCCATCGTCCAAGGTGCTGCGATAACCCCAGAAGTGCTTCGTCGCATATTGGGAGCACACTCCAACGGGGTTGTGGCCAACAATGCTCGCGGTGGTCATTCTCACTACCCCGACCCTGCAGTTCCTCCGCCATCTCCGACTAATCCCGGCAGAGAGACACGTGGAGAAGCCTCGACACCCACCAGGCACGCCCGTTTAGACATAAACGAGGTAGACTAAGCAGTATGAGTAGCACCAAGTTTCAATGTATCCTCGCTTTGTAATCATGCGACCGCGTATATTAACGCAGCCTGTCTTTGTGCCTCTGTTTTAATAATAGCCTTGCATATTTGGTCAGCGCATAGCCGCATATTTTTCCGGGCACAACTACCAAAACCAACCCGACGACAACCACAGTAACACGTCTCTTTATGAGATATGTGTATCTCTGACACCGACCCGACCTTTGGAACTATGCTGGAATTTTTTTTACCTCTCACCACGGTGAAACGATCCGGCTCCATTGCTATATAAAGGCCACCTTGTGACCATACCCAGCAACCCTCACCTTGTGCACAACACTCACGCTTTTTCCTGTCATGCCGAACCCCAGCATTCATCTGAGAACCCCAGATGCAACCCCAGGTAGCTTTGTCAAAATATTGTGGGATTTTACCCACAGTACCATGGGTTCTACCCAGCCACCCCAGTACAAGCTGTTCAAATCGAGGATCACCCCATCCACCTCGGAATATTGGGCAGCAGTACACATTCCTCCTGTAGACCCCAACCAAGATCCAACGGAAGTTTCCTTCGTGGGGAAATTTATGCCAACCCCACACTTGGCCATAGAGGCTGCTGCGAAAGAAGCGATTGCTCGTCTTCGATCCGCAGTACCCTATGCCCGCGAACGAGGATATTATTACTTTCCGAGTCGTGCAGCACCCGGAGAAGTAACATCTTTTCCCGGTGGACGTATTGAGAGAGACCCAGTTCTGGCCAACCTTATCCAGTACATAATTGCTCAAGAGCATTTAAACCAGCGGGTGATGGATTATCTCCAGAGCCTTGCAAATTTAAATCCTCAGATTGCCATCGGCAGACCACTGAGACCCGACTCGGAGAGACGCATACATCGACTGGTCAATCCACTGCCTCCAATTGAAGAAGAATGTATTCCTTTACCAGAGACATTTTATCAGGACCCTGCCCAGTTACCATTTTCATTTTAGATGTCACTACTGTATTTGTTCTTTGCAGCATTTATTTATGTGTGTGACTTATGTGTAATACCCTGAGTTTGTACGACGAGTCAATTATTTGGCTTCTGCTAATGTGTGTAGTTTTTGTTGTGGTTTATGCTCCTTTAAATTAACTGTTTTCCCCTCGCAAAACCCTGGAGTGAGATCTTCTTTTCCCTGAGTTGCTACATCTACACCTTCTCACGACGTGGATTATTTAATTTCACTCAGCACCACGAGCAGACTCACAACCATAATCATTCGGACACATACACTGTTTGCAAAACTTTGCAACGGTGTTACATCCAGCTAATCACCCCCTAACAACAGTTAGCACCCGACACACTCCATCTACTCCTCATGATCACCACCACCGCGGAGAGCCAACACCCGAGCCGCAGCACCGCGATACTCGTCGAAGATCATCGCGCACAGGAGCACAGAGAGCCCCAGCAGCGTCGCCAGCCCTCCGCATATCAGGATCACAAACCAGTCTGGCATCGCCTCCGCCATTAGAGCCTCGACCGAGCTTCTGTAAGCAGTAACGGAGAAATAAGGAGGAGGAGAAGTGAGGCCAGGTGTAAGGAGGAAGAGAGAGGCACCCCGGCCGTTTTTATAGCTCGAGCTCGGTGTACGGTGGGCGAAGTCCACCAACGCCGCTCGTCGCCGATCGCCGGTGTTCGGAGTCGAATCCGCGAGCAGTGCCGACAACGCGCTGGCCCGCGAGGTGAGTGCATGCTGCACCAGCAGCTAGCACGCCGCGCACTACCACGGTACGGCCTAGATGCCCTATACACTAGGCGTCGCCGGTGGAGAAAGCGCGCGGGAGAGAGGAGGAAGAAAGGGCCAGAGGGAGAAGAAGAGGAGACTGACAGTGGACCCCGGGTCCACTTGTCAGCCAGAGAGAGCACTGTGCTCTCGGGTGCGACCAGCGTATATCTAAATTTAGGAGTTATCCTAAATTTATATCCAGCATAGAAATCACTCGTTTTGTCCCGAACCGTAGACTTTTACGCGCAGCCCCAGTTTTTCACACTGTGGTTTTTCACCACTTATTGCCCTCTCACTGTAGCTACTTCTTTATTGCGTATTTATTTTCTTAACACCGCTTTTAGCAAATCTCGAGGGCGAGATTTTTTTAAGGGGGTCAGTATTGTGACACCCCAAAAATTTTGGCCTTGTTTTTAATGTAATAAAATTTTGCCAGGATTTAAAACTTTGAATTTTTGAGCTCCATTTTGATTTTTAAATCATTTCCTTCCCTGTTATGATGAGTTTTTCCCAAAGAGAAAACTTTTCAAAAATGTTGTTGGACTTGTTTTAACCTCTCAAGAAAAACTTTCCTTTTATCAGTGTAACTAATTAAATAATTATGTTGCTTGATCTTTATTTTCTTGAAAAGGGTTTTTCTAGGTTAAATGGCCTTAATTGAACTACAACCATTTGATAAATTCACTTAAAATTTCCACAAAAATTTGGAGATGTCATGTGATGTTTTTAAATCACTTTTATGCTAAAATATATTTCATTCATGAAATATTTTGAGCCTTACACTCAATTTTTCTTCTCTGGTCCAGAGTGCATTTTGCACTACAACCTATTTAAATATTTCTTTAAAACTTCTACCAAACTTAAGGGAGGTCAGTAGGAGCCTATTATCCCACTTTGTGCAAAAACCTATTTGTGTCCTTTGAAAAATTTGAGTGAATCAACCTCATCTTCATTCTGGACCAACTTGATGGTTTGTACAACAACCATGTTTTTACTTGCTCTTTAACCCTTGATTATTTCTCCTACTTGTAGTCCCCCATGTTAAACCCTTAAGTCCAGGAGCATGCACCTTTTGGATCATTTTTGGTTCATGAAATAATGTCATTTATTTCCTGTCCAGAATTGAAGTTTTGTAAAACTTGCACTAACAAGTTTCTTCTTTTGTCCAACTAACATCACCACTCTCTCTTTCATCCACAGAGACACTGACCTGGAGATTTTGGCCACTCCAAGAAATGCCTAAGTGCCCTTGGCATTTTGTCAAACACCTGGTGTGCATGGCCAGTTTTGACATGTTTTTGTCTTTGCATTGTGACCTTGCACCTCGGATCATACTAGCATGTCCACTAGGATTCCAGTTGCTCCTAACCTGGGTCTGTTATTTGCCAGCCTCAACCGCGACCTCTAGCATGCTCTGGCATTTCGTCGAGCACACTCAGTGCGTGCACTGGACGCGCCCAGAGCGCGCGTATTGCAGCCACGCGGCCGAGCCGACACGCTGGCCCCCACGGCTTTGGCCCGCTCTGCAGAACCTCGCCACGCACTCCCCTTCTCTCAGCTACGCGCCAAGCAGCCCCGCCGCGCCCGACAGGCCAAGCGCTAGCTGCCGCCGCCGCCCGACAGCCCTGCGCCGTGCAGCGCCGCCCAAGCCACCCCGGCTCACCACCTGGCCCCTGGAGCAGTGCCCTCTCGTCCACTAGCTCTTGCCGTCATCCCCAGCCACGCCACGTTGCCCTGCAAGCTACAGAGAGGAGGTTCGCCGGAGAGCTTATCCGGCCGCCGCGGAACCGACCTCGACGAGCTATAAAAGGAGGCCCCCGAGCCTCCCCGTGCACACAGGAAGCCTTAGAATGCTCCCCTAGTCCTCCCATGGCAGCAAATCGACCCGGGGAAGGGCTCCTTCCTCATCTCCGGCAACTGCAGCCGCCGCCACTGCCCCGGCCAATTCGGCACCACCAGGGTCTCCCACTCTCCGTTCTCTCCACCAAGAGCTTCCTCACCTTCCCGTGAGTCATCCCCACTACTCAATTTTGATCGGGGTACACCGCGGGAGAAAAATCACTTTGCTCCCGAGGCCACCTCCGCCGAGAAGCTCGCCGCCGGCAGCTCCCTCCGTCCCCACCTACCTGGCGACCACCGGGAGGATCGCCCTGGAGTGGCGGATCCATCCCCGCCCTTTGAGCCCCGCGGGGAGCCGCCGTTCGCCGGCGACGATCGCCGTTGCCTCGCCTCTGCCCGGGACAGAGAAAGAAGAGGGAGAAGACTGGTCAAACCTGACTAGTGGGCCCCCTGAACCCACAGTCAGCGACCTCGTGTCTGTCCACATGGTTAAGTGGAGGCGTAAAGCCTCAAGATTTTGGGAGAGAGAAGAAACTTTCAAAAGTTTTGGAGTGCACCCTGCCTTTCCACACATTGAAGGCAAGCATTCTGAACCCCGGCATAATATTTTGGTGTGATCGTTGATACCTTTATAACACCACCGCATTTCGAAGGACTTGTTATTTCATGTGATATGATCATATGCATGGGTGCATGTTGTTGATTTCCATGCTGTTGGAAATGGACACACTTGTGATGATAATCACCCTCTTATGCCTTGCATGCATACCGGCAGGAACCCGGGAAAACCTCTGCCTTGGGTAGGCTTGAGTTTGTCGCCGGTCTCCGTCGGGACGGTTATGTCTGGTATGGCATGGTAAGGTGATATGAGAGGTGACTCTGTTGGATGAGAATATATTTGTCATGCTAATCATGCAGGGAATACTTGAACCTCCTGAGTCGACCGTAGATCGAGTCTTGTTCCAGTAACCCCCATACTTGTTTCGTACTACCACTCGTCTCTACAGCAAGTAGAGTAAGGTTCAGTAAGTTGTCAACCTCTTTCCAGCACACACCGTATAGAGAGGCCATGGTGGAAGATACCGGTTGTAGCTGGTAGGCAGCCCACCTGGTCCGGGGGCATGGGTGTTTCCGGTTGGGACCGAGAGGGGAGGCCACCCCTTAGAGCGCGCGATATAAATTTGATCCCATGCTACGCGAGGTTGTAGCCTCCCCACTTAAAGTTTGCTTAACAGGTGTCGTGGGTGATTCCAGACACGTGTGAGATAAGCTGGTGTGTGCAAGTTAGGTGTGTTTTCAACAGAAAGACCGTAGACGGAATTAGTCCTGCTGGACTAGAGAAATCCGTTACTCGTGGGTAAAGAGTACACCCTCTGCAGAGAATAAACCTATTCGAATAGCCGTGTCCATGGTTAAGGTTTACAGTCTGGGATGGGTCAAGTGTCGGTCTTAGCGTCGGTCTTCGGAGGTGAAACTGTTAATCCAGAAATGGAATTACTACTTTTGACTTGTGATAACTATGATTATTATTATTGTTGACTAACCCATGATATTATTGTTATTATCGTGTATCTCTGGGATGGTTCTACCTCCGGGATATTCACTATGATTGTTTCTTTTAAAGCCCTTTATGTGGCGTCGCCCAGACGCCCGACTGTGGCATTTCTTTTAAAGCCCTTTATGTGGCGTCGCTCAGACGCCCGACTGTGGCATTTCTTTTAAAGCCCTTTATGTGGCGTCGCTCAGACGCCCGACTGTGGCATTTCTTTTAAAGCCCTTTATGTGGCGTCGCTCAGCCGCCCGACTGTGGCATTTCTTTTAAAGCCCTTTATGTGGCGTCGCTCAGACGCCCGACTGTGGCATTTCTTTTAAAGCCCTTTATGTGGCGTCGCTCAGACGCCCGACTGTGGCATTACTTGTTATTTATTTCATAAATTTTTTTATACTACCATGTTATTGCAATTTATTAAATAACTTGCTTGCACGCATCCGAGATTTATTTATCTTTTGTGACTGACGTCATGAGCATAAAATACTTTTCAGCACATCATTTTTATATTATACCTGTGTTCATAATGTTTGCGAGTACATTCAAAGTACTCACTGGCTTGTCCCTGGCTATTGTCTTGGCCAGATTTTTCTTTCTCGGAGAGGAGCGACGCGATGCCAGCCCCGGAAACCACTCAATGGAGATAGCAGCCTCGCAAAGATAGGAATTTAACCTGGTCAGCTGTTCCCGTGGGGAATGGAGTCCCATAGACACAGATGTTTCACAACCCGCTTCCGCCATCAACCACTAGAAACCATTTGTTGTACCCACAGGCCAGAATGGTCTTGTACTACATATTTTGTATTTTTGCTTGGAGTTTCTGTATCAAGTTGGAGCAAAGTTCAAAAAAGCGCTAGGCGCTAATTATGCGTTTGGGCACCTACTTGCGCTTTTCTAGCTTAGGCGTGATTAGGTGAAATTAGGCGCAATTAGGCGTTAGTACTGTAACGTGAAGAAATAAGCTAGATGGGCTGGGCTAGCCCACTAAACCATAGGCCCATCCTCATATCCTCCTACTAAAAGCTCTCGTCTGCTGCAGTCGATAGGAAATTTAGGTTTCCTCCTCACGCCGCCTCCCCCCCTCGTCCTTTCTGTCTCGTTGCACGAGGCTGCCTCCCTCCCTCTTCCTCTGTCCCTTGTCGGAGAAGCTCGATCCCTCGCCGGAGAAGCTCAATCCCTCGCCGGAGAAGCTCGATTTGTCGTCGGGGTAGTTGAATCCCTCGTCGGCGAGGTTGAATCCTCGCAGGGGAGGTCGAATCCTCACCGGGGAGACTGATTTCTCACCTCAGAAAGCTGATTCCTCGCCGGAGAGGCTGATTTCTCGCCGGAGGACCTCGCCGGCCGCTTTTTTGAGCGCCTAGGGCCAAAGCGAGGCGCTATGCCAATGCCCAGCGCTTAAGCGCGCCTAGGCGAGCGCCTAATAGCGCCTTCTTGAACAGTGAGTTGGAGCCTCATCAGCTAACAGTAATCCTGGGGCTGATGAGCACGACGGTCTTTTCTGGAAATTTATTACCCGGAAAACCGGTCGTGACAGGGACTGCATCGCGCTTTGCGCTGATGTGTGCCAAGACGTCTGCTGCCTGATTGTTTTCCCGGGCTATATGATGAAATTTGAGCCCCTCAAACCGAGCTGACATTTTTAGGACGGCGTTGTGATAAGCTGCCATTTTCAGATCCTTGGCATCAAAATCTCCATTTATTTGGGATATCGCGAGGTTCGAATCCCCACGCACCTCTAGGCGTTGGATGCCCATGGAGACTGCCATCCGGAGACCATGTAGAAGGGCCTCGTATTCGGCTGCATTGTTAGAGTCCGTATACATTATCTGGAGTACATATTGAATTGTATCTCCTATTGGGGACGTCAGAACAATGCCAGCCCCTAGACCCGCTAACATTTTGGAGCCTTCAAAGTGCATGATCCAGTTGGAATATGTGCCGTACTCTTTAGGGAGTTCGACTTCAGTCCATTCGGCGACAAAGTCGACCAAAACTTGCGACTTGATAGCTCGCCGTGGCTTATAGGTTATGTCGAACAGGAGGAGCTCAATGGCCCATTTGGCAATCCGGCCCATTGCGTCGCGGTTGTTTATAATATCGTTAAGAGGTACTTCGGAGGCTACTGTTATTGAGCACTCTTGAAAGTAGTGTCGTAGCTTCCGGGATGCCATGAACACCGCGTGCGCTATCTTTTGGTAATGCGGGTACCGTGACTTGCATGGAGTGAGGACAGTGGACACGTAGTAGACTGGTTTTTGAAGGGGGAATTTGTGTCCGTCCGTTTCTTGTTCGACGACGAGCACTGCGCTTACAACTTGATGAGTTGCCGCATATAATAGCATTGGTTCGCCGATGTTAGGCGCGGCCAGGACCGGGTTTGTTGCCAATATGGCTTTTATTTCTTCGAGTCCGTCCGTGGCGGCATCCGTCCACTCGAAGTGTTCGGTGCACCGGAGGAGGCAATAAAGGGGTAATGCCTTTTCTCCCAAGCGGGAGATGAAGCGGCTTAGAGCCGCCACACATCCAGTCAATTTTTGTATTTGTTTGAGGTCCTTTGGAATATCCAATTGTGACAGAGCTCGGATCTTGGCTGGGTTTGCTTCAATTCCTCTACCGGATACAATGAAGCCCAAGAGCTTTCCGGCTGGTACACCGAAAACGCATTTTTGCAGGTTAAGCTTGATGTCATATGTTCGGAGGTTATCGAATGTGAGCCTCAAGTCGTCTACTAGAGTTTCGACATGCTTGGTTTTGACGACCACGTCATCCACATATGCTTCAACTGTTTTGCCGATCTGGTTTGCCAGACATGTCTAAATCATGCGCTGATATGTTGCGCCGGCGTTTTTGAGCCCGAAGGGCATTGTGTTGAAGCAGAATGGGCCGTATGGGGTGATGAATGCCGTTGCGGCTTGGTCTGGCTCTGCCATCTTAATTTGATGGTAGCCAGAGTATGCGTCGAGGAAACACAATGAATCGTGTCCTGCGGTAGCGTCGATAATTTGATCGATGCGGGGGAGGGGGAAGGGATCCTTTGGGCAAGCCCTGTTGAGGTCCTTGAAATCGACGCATAGACGCCAAGATTTGTCCTTCTTTGGTACCATCACCAGGTTTGCTAGCCAGTCCGGATGTTTTATATCTCTGATGAATCCGGCTTCCAGTAGTTTGGCTAGCTCCTCTCCCATGGCTTGTCTCTTAGGTTCAGAGAAACACCGAAGAGCCTGCTTAACAGGCTTGAATCCTTTTAGGATGTTTAGGCTGTGGGATTCCTGGCATGTCTGAAGCGTGCCAGGCAAAAATGTCCCAATTTTCGCGTAGGAATTCTTGTAGTGCGGCGTCTACATCAGGGTTTAATAGCGCCCCGATGGAGGCTGTCTTTGTAGGGTCCGTTGGATGGACTTGGAATTTGACTATTTCGTCCGCCGGTTTAAAAGAGGTGTACTTGGATCTTTTATCGAGTATCACGTCGTCCTTGTTCACCGTGGAGCGCAGCGCAGTCAGTTCTTCGGCCGCTAGGGCTTCGGATAGTGCCTCAAGGGCCAGTGCGTCTGTCTTGTTTTCGGCGCGGAGTGCTATGTCTGGATCACTAGCAAGAGTGATGATTCCGTTGGGTCCGGGCATTTTGAGCTTCATGTACCCGTAATGGGGTATAGCTTGAAAAATTGTGAATGCCTCTCGCCCTAACAGAGCGTGGTATCCGCTGCTGAACGGGGCCACTTGAAACGTGACCTCCTTGGACCTGTAATTATCTGGCGTGATGAACACCACATCCAGTGTGATTTTTCCTGTACAGCATGCTTCCCGACTGGGGATTATTCCTCTAAAGGTTGTGTTGCTTCGCTCAATGCGGCTCCAGTCTATTTCCATTTTTCGAAGGGTTTCCTCATAAATGAGGTTCAATCCGCTGCCACCGTCCATGGGTACCTTGGTAAGTCGAAAGCCGTCCACTATTGGACTGAGGACCAATGCAGCTGGTGCTCGGGCTATTCGGAATTTAGGTTCATCACTGGCATTGAAGGTAATAGCCGTGTCACTCCATGGGTTTATTGTTGCTACCTGGTAGACTTCGGTAAGGCTGCAGAGTGTTCGTTTCCACATATTGTTTGATGCAAAAGTCTCGAAGACTGTTGATACCGTACTGGTATTCCTGGGCTGGTGCTTTGCGGATTCTGGAGTTAGAAGCTCCTCGCCACTTCTGGCCACCTGCCGGAGTATCCAACATGCTCTAAGGCTATGAGTTGGTGTGATGCCCTCTGTACTATGAATTTTACAGGGTCTATTGAGCCATCCCTCCAGTACGGTTCCATACCCTATAGAGGGTTTTTGCTTTTTGGTGTTTGACCCAGGTGCCTGGTGATAATGCGCCCTTTTATTTTGGAATGGGGTTGTATTCAGGGCCGGATCGTCCCAGAATTTTATTTCGGTTTTCCAGACGCTTTCCATCGCACAGTATTTTCGTACCATGGATGCCAAGTCAGCGAAGCGTGTAATTTTACGGCGACTTATGGCGTTGAGGATTCCGATGTCCGTGCAATTATTGCAGAAGAATGAAATTGCATCCTCCTCGCGGTAGTCCTCTATCCTGTTCATAACCAGGAGGAATCTGGCCCAGTAATGATGTACTGTTTCCGTGGGCTCTTGCCGAATTTGGGATAGATCCCTTATGTTAGGGTGGGCGGGTGGAGTTAAATCCGGAACCTCGCCCGATCTAAGGCTCAGGGGCGAAGGAGTTTCCGAACTCGAAAGCTTGGGTTCTTGGATGTTGTCCAATGAATCTGGCCCACTGCCTGACTTTAGGTTCAGGGCTTGAGTGACGTCCTCCCCTCCGCGGGTATCCGGCTTGGAGGGATCAGGAATCCGGACATATTTGGTCCTTAAGATGGGTGAAGATTTTCCGCATTGTTCCTCCACCATTGCGACGTGGTAGGTGACCTGGGGAGAGTCAATTTCTCTCGGATCGAGTTTAAGCCCAATCTGATCATAGTCTGTAGCGACTCCCAGGGCGGCGATGCGATCCAAGAGCTCATTTAAGGAAGAGAGCTCCATCGGATCTAACTTCTCGGCGAGTTCTGAGTTGACGTGGAGATTACTTTTGATGACCCGAGAAGTCATCATCGGCGCGACGGCCGAATAGGCGGTCATAAGAAAACCGCCTAGCCGGAGAGTTTAGCCGATAGCCAAAGCTCCTTTAGCAACAGCACCGTCTTTAAAGACGGGATGCGGCATCCTTCCTGATGGCGACGGCACAACGGAACTCTCAATGAAAGCACCAATGTCGGTTTCAAAACCGGCGGATCTCGGGTAGTGGGTCCCAAACTGTGCGTCTAGGCGGATGGTAACAGGAGACAAGGGACACGATGTTTTTACCCAGGTTCGGGCCCTCTCTATGGAGGTAAAACCCTACTCCTGCTTGATTAATATTGATGATATGGGTAGTACAAGAGTAGATCTACCACGAGATCAGAGAGGCTAAACCCTAGAAGCTAGCCTATGGTATGATTGTTGTTCGTCCTACGGACTAAAACCCTCCGGTTTATATAGACACCGGAGAGGGCTAGGGTTACATAGAGTCGGTTACAATGGGAGGAGATCTACATATCATATCGCCAAGCTTGCCTTCCACGCCAAGGAAAGTCCCATCCGGACACGGGACGAAGTCTTCAATCTTGTATCTTCATAGTCCAGGAATCCGGCCAAAGGTCATAGTCCGGTCATCCGGACACCCCCTAATCCGGGACTCTCTCAATGCTACTCTGCACTAACAAACTAAAATTGTAATGGGAAGCCAATTAACAATGAATAACCTGTGATATGTGTTCTGCAGCTGCAACCCATGGCCTGACAACTTCACAATTTGCAATAAGCAGGGTATTAGGGACATTGCCATCTGACTGAAAACATCTCAGGATAAAAAAATATAGTTGGGAAAAACAAAATTAGGAAAAAGTTCAGAATAAGACTGCAGCAAGTAATGCATCACTTTGAAACAACTCGAGTTAATTTGAAGCTAACACTCATTGTGTATAATCTGTACAGCATAAGCATGAAAGAAGACGGCGTCATCGATACCCCTTTTAGGAAAGAAAAATCAATTTATGATGTAATTTGTATACATCAAGTCTTTAACAAAAATAGGTTGAAATAGGTTGACTGGGTAACTTACAGGTGGTAACTATTGGAGGGTGGCTTCTTGTTTACTTAAGACATGTGACAAGTGAATACATGCACATGAATAAACTCCCTTGGATGTCACTTGAATCAGTCAAATTGCTGCATGGTATTTCAGAACATCAAAAGAGGATGAACAGTACTGGAATACACCATATTTTTTCTTCCGAAAATCTATAGTTAAATCAAGGTCAGGAGTCATAACCTAGAATTGATGATGGCTGCGGCAGCTCGAGTCCAGGGTAGTCGAGAAGACACCTTGCCTATATGCAGTGATCGTGTGCCATTGCCTATCCTCCACCGGCCTCGCCTTGTAGATCAACTCGTGTGGACAGCTTCCCCTAGTGTCTCATCGTCACCGCCGCCACCATCAATGGGAACCACCGATGTTGGCAGTTACCATGGCGAGTCAAGGTGTGGTGGGCAGCAGTGGTGTTGGTTGCTTGTTACCAAATGGATCAATATTGACACCAGATTGTTACCAAACAGATCAACATATATTGACACCAATCACACAGAACGGAATATAGGATGCAATGCTCAGTGGCTCACCCGCTTAACTTGAACCCACGACGATAACAAAACAAAAAATCTTCAAATCTGATTTCCCAACTTCATATCGGGGATCCTCCCACCTTCCATAGTGGCGATGGCGATAAGATGGCACCGCTGGCAATTTCTCTGGGCAGGCTGCAGCGGGTCGGTAGGCCGTATCCAAGAACTGAGCCCGTAGAATGGCACGCCACAGGTAGGTGGGGGCTGGGGGGATTGGGAGATGGCGGGCGAGGAAGGCGTGGTGCGCCAAGAGGCCAGAGGCAGAGAAGGATGCGAAGAGATTGACATAGAGGAATTGAGCGAGCAGTCTGCTGAAGGGATCGAAGGATGCGGTGGTCCCTGGACTGACTCCTCCATTACACGCGACTGGTGGTGACCTTTTAATTTGTGTACCACCGGTTCGGGAGTTTTCTTAAGAAGGAAGATGAAGTGGGCGGAAGGGAAATTAAATCACAGGAATAAGAAGGGTATTTTCCTTCAAAAAAATAAGAAGGATATTTGGAATTGCTGATGTGGTACACTGTTGAGGTGGAGTGAGGTGGATGGTTGCATGTTGATTAGTGATGTGGATAGGCTGCATGTTAAGAGAAATAAGATAGTGGGGATGAACTATTTAGGTATTATAGATACAAAGGATGAGGCTCTACACTACTTTAAAATCTATAAGGCTGAAGTTGGGAACCAACTTGAGAAGAAAATAAAACGAGCCCGGTCTGATTGTGGTGGAGAGTACTTTTCTAGTGAGTTCGATTTATTCTATGCGGAACATGGTATTATTCCTGAGAGGACGCCTCCCTATTCACCCCAGTCAAACGGGGTTGCCAAACGGAAAAACCGTACTCTAACAGATTTGGCTAATGCCATGTTAGATACATCGGGTTTACCAAAGGCATGGTGGGGGGAGGTGTTGGTGAACGTACTAATTTCAAAAAAAATTCAAGATCATGGTGATGCATAACAATGAGAGGGGAGAGTGTCGTCCACTTACCCTTGTAGACCGTAAGCGGAAGCGTTATGACAACGCGGTTGATGTAAAAAGATTCCATCAGCCCAAAGATTCCAGCTTGAACTGAGTAACTGACCAACCAAAAGCAGCAGAAAGCTACTCCCTCCGTAATTAAATATTTATTTACGAAGGGAGTAGTCTTTGTTTATGTTGAAAAGAAGAATCGCTCCCGGCTTCTGCATCAGAATGAGTCGTACATCTTCACGATTGACCAATCCTAGTACCGAACGTACGACACCTCCGCGATCTGCACACGTTCAGCTCGGTGACGTCCCACGAACTCACGATCTAGTAGAGCTTCGAGGGAGAGTTCTGTCAGCACGACAGCGTGATGACGCTGATGATGAAGCTACCGACGTAGGGCTTCGCCTAAGCACCGTTATGATATGATCGAGGTGGATTATGGTGGAGGGGGGCACCGCACACGGCTAAGAGATCAATGATCAACTTGTGTGTCTATGGGGTGCCCCCTCCCCCGTATATAAAGGAGTGGAGGAGGGGGGAGGGTCGACCTCTCTATGGCGTGCCCTGGAGGAGTCCTACTCCCACTGGGAGTAGGATTCCCCCCTTCCCTAGTTGGACTAGGAGAGAAGGAAGGGGGAGAGAGGGAGGAAGGAAAGGGGGGTGCCACCCCCCTCCTAGTCCAATTCGGACCTGAGGGGGAGGGGGTGCGCGGCCTGCCCTGGCCTCCTCTCTCTCTCTCTCCACTATGGCCCAATAAGGCCCATACACTTACCAGGGGGTTCCGGTAACCTCCCGGTACTCCGGTAAATTCCCGAATTCACTCGGAACTATTCCGATTTCCAAATATAGGCTTCCAATATATCGATCTTTATGTCTCAACCATTTCTAGACTCCTCGCCATGTCCATGATCATATTTGGGACTCCGAACTACCTCCGGTACATCAAAATACATAAACTCATAATACCGATCGTCACCGAACGTTAAGCGTGCGGACCCTACGGGTTCGAGAACTATGTAGACATGACCGAGACTCATCTCCGGTCAATAACCAATAGCGGAACCTGGATGCTCATATTGGTTCCTACATATTCTACGAAGATCTTTATCGGTCAAACTGCATAACAACATACGTTGTTCCCTTTGTCATCGGTATGTTACTTGCCCGAGATTCGATTGTCGGTATCTTAATACCTTGTTTAATCTCGTTACTGGCAAGTCTCTTTACTCGTTCCGTAATGCATCATCCTGCAACTAACTCATTAGTCACATTGCTTGCAAGTCTTATAGTGATGTGCATTACCGAGAGGGCCCAGAGATACCTCTCCGACAATCAGAGTGAAAAATCCTAATCTCGATCTATGCCAACTCAACAAGTACCATCGGAGACACCTGTAGAGCACCTTTATAATCACCCAGTTACGTTGTGACGTTTGGTAGCACACAAAGTGTTCCTCCGGTATTCGGGAGTTGCATAATCTCATAGTCATAGGAACATGTATAAGTCATGAAGAAAGCAATAGAAATATACTAAACGATCAAATGCTAAGCTAATGGAATGGGTCGAGTCAATCACATCATTCTCTAATGATGTGATCCTGTTAATCAAAAGATAGCTCATGTCTATGGTTAGGAAACACAACCATCTTTGATTCAACGAGCTAGTCAAGTAGATGCATACTAGTGACACTTTGTTTGTCTATGTATTCACACATGTACTAAGTTTCCGTTTAATACAATTCTAGCATGAATAATAAACATTTATCATGATATAAGGAAATATAAATAACAAATTTATTATTGCCTCTAGGGCATATTTCCTTCAGTCTCCCACTTGCACTAGAGTCAATAATCTGGATTACACAGTAATGATTCTAACACCCGTGGAGTCTTGGTGCTGATCATGTTTTGCTCGTGAGAGAGGCTTAGTCAACGGGTCTGCAACATTCAGATCCGTATGTATCTTGGAAATCTCTATGTCTCCCTCCTTGACTTGATCGCGGAGGGAATTGAAGCGTCTCTTCATGTGCTTGGTTCTCTTGTGAAATCTGGATTCCTTTGCCAAGGCACCAGTATTGTCACAAAAGATTTTCATTGGACCCGATGCACTAGGTATGACACCTAGATCAGATATGAACTCCTTCATCCAGACTCCTTCATTTTCTGCTTCCAAAGTAGCTATGTACTCCGCTTCACACGTAGATCCCGCCATGATGCTTTGCTTAGAACTGCACCAATTGAGAGCTCCACCGTTCAATATAAACACGTATCCGGTTTGTGACTTAGAGTCATCTGGATCGGTGTCAAAGCTTGCATCGATGTAACCATTTACGACGAGCTCTTTGTCACCTCCATAAACGAGAAACATATCCTTAGTCCTTTTTAGGTATTTCAGGATGTTCTTGACCGTTGTCCAGTGATCCACTCCTGGATTACTTTGGTATCTCCCTGCTAAACTAATAGCAAGGCACACATCAGGTCTGGTACACGACATTGCATACATGATAGAGCCTATGGCTGAAGCATAGGGAACACTTTTCATTTTCTCTCTATCTTCTGCAATGGTCGGGCATTGAGTCTGACTCAACTTCACACCTTGTAAACAGGCAAGAACCCTTTCTTTGCTTGATCCATTTTGAACTTCTTCAAAACTTTATCAAGGTATGTGCTTTGTGAAAGTCCAATTAAGCGTGTTGATCTATCTCTATAGATCTTGATGCCCAATATATAAGCATCTTCACCGAGGTCTTTCATTGAAAAACTCTTATTCAAGTATCCTTTTATGCTATCCAGAAATTCTATATCATTTCCAATCAACAATATGTCACCCACATATAATATTAGAAATGCTACAGACCTCCCACTCACTTTCTTGTAAATGCAGGCTTCTCCAAAAGTCTGTATAAAACCATATGCTTTGATCACAGTATCAAAATGTTTATTCCAACTCCGAGATGCTTGCACCAGTCCATAGATGGATTGATGGAGCTTGCACACTTTGTTAGCACCCTTTGGATCGATAAAACCTTCAGGTTGCATCATATACAACTCTTCTTCCAGAAATCCATTCAGGAATGCAGTCTTTACATCCATTTGCCAAATTTCATAATCATAAAATGCGGCAATTGCTAACATGATTCAGACGGACTTAAGCATCGCTATGGGTGAGAAGGTCTCATCGTAGTCAACTCCTTGAACTTGTTGAAAACCTTTCGCAACAAGTCAAGCTTTGTATATAGTAACATTACCGTTAGCGTCTGTCTTCTTCTTGAAGATCCATTTATTCTCGATGGCTTGCCGATCATCGGGTAAGTCAACCAAAGTCCACACTTTGTTCTCATACATGGATCCCATCTTAGATTTCATGGCCTCAAGCCATTCTGCGGAATCTGGGCTCATCATCGCTTCCTCATAGTTCGTAGGTTCGTCATGGTCAAGCAACATGACCTCCAGGACAGGATTACCATACCACTCTGGTGCGGATCTTACTCTGGTTGACCTACGAGGTTCGGTAGCAACTTGATCTAAAGTTAGATGGTCATCATCATTAGCTTCCTCACTAATTGGTGTAGGAGTCACAGGAACTGATTTCTGTGATGAACTACTTTCCTATAAGGGAGCAGGTACAGTTACCTCATCAAGTTTTTCTTTCCTCCCACTCACTTCTTTCAAGAGAAACTCCTTCTCTAGAAAGGATTCATTCTTAGCAACGAATGTCTTGCCTTCGGATCTGTGATAGAAGGTGTACACAATAGTCTCCTTTGCGTATCCTATGAAGACACATTTCTCCGATTTGGGTTCGAGCTTATCAGGTTGAAGCTTTTTCACATAAGCATCGCAACCCCAAATTTTACGAAATGACAACTTTGCTTTCTTGCCAAACCATACTTCATAAGGCGTCGTCTCAACAGATTTAGATGGTGCCCTATTTAACGTGAATGCCACCGTCTCTAAAGCATAACCCCAAAACGATAGCGGTAAATTAGTAAGAGACATCATAGATCGCACCATATCTAGTAAAGTGCGATTACGACGTTCAGACACACCATTACGCTGTGGTGTTCCAGGTGGCGTGAGTTGCGAAACTATTCCGCATTGTTTCAAATGAAGTCCAAACTCGTAACTCAAATATTCTCCTCCATGATCAGATCGTAGAAACTTTATTTTCTTGTTACGATGATTTTCCACTTCACTCTGAAATTCTTTGAACTTTTCAAATGTTTCAAACTTATGTTTCATCAAGTAGATATACCCATATCTGCTCAAATCATCTATGATGTGAGAAAATAACGATACCCGCCGCGAGCCTCAACATTCATCGGACCACATACATCAGTATGTATGATTTCCAACAAATCTGTTGCTCGCTCCATTGTTCCGGAGAACGGAGTTTTAGTCATCTTGCCCATGAGGCATGGTTCGCAAGTACCAAGTGACTCATAATCAAGTGATTCCAAAAGTACATTAGAATGGAGTTTCTTCATGCGCTTTACACCAATATGACCTAAACAGCAGTGCCATAAATAAGTTGCACTATCATTATCAACTCTGCATCTTTTGGCTTCAATATTATGAATACTAGATGATTCCCCGCGCGTTGCTGCGGAAATATTGCCTAAAATTGGTGTTTTACTCATACCGACTGTCTTAAAATAATCAAAAGAATGATTATAGATGATTTTGCTGACAACAATACTTTAGAATGATACATGACTATTGATACATATGTAAGTAAGATCAATCATCCTACTTATATGATTCAAAATATGGACAACAAACAAAAAATTGGAACAGAGGATATTATGGTCAATTACCCATGAAACCAACTGGTTAAAGCTTTTAAATATATGCTACCATCTCTGATTCTTGTGCAAACGGAAAAAACTACCAAGCTGCAACTCAAGCATCACCACCTTGACCACAAGTCTTGATTGTGCCTAATCTGCATCAGAACCCCCATGTAAATTTACTTTAATCCATCCCACAACAGGACGTAAATGAATGTCATACAAATGCCATTAGTCCTGAAAGAATATTAAGACTTTCACCTTCTAAAGACTCTGTATTGTTTAGTTGTAGTTTCATAAGAAAGCTCCCTCTTGTAAGTAATACTATGGATTGGGTAACATAACTCTGCAAAAAAACAACAAACTGAATCCACTGATTGGTGCATTGCCTTTAACAAAATGGATTCATTGAGGTGGTGCCAAGATTGCAAAATAAAAAAGCAGTCTAATTCTCATGTTTTCATCCATTCTCTAAAGGATAATTTGTAGTTGAGATGTGGGACACAGTGAGAAATAGAGAAGAACTGAAAGACTCACTTTTTTGAATTTTGATATCTCATAGTATGTATAACCGTTTCCATCTACATCATCCATGCTTGACTGGGCAATTATCAAGTTGAAGTTGTATGTTAGGAAACTACATAATCAAAACAACAGAAATCTGTAAACATCGAGATACTTCTGTTATTCATAGAAGATACATTTAATTTGCACTACAATTAGTTAATATAAGAATGAAGATGTGATAGTCGACAAAGAAGATTATGGATTGCACATAAAAAGAACTTCTGACCTTTTACATCGCAATTTCATCGAATATCTTCAACAACATTAAGATCTTGGCAAATATGATTCTCAAAAGGGAATGGAAGAATGGGAGTTGCATCGAGTGGATGATAGCATTGCTTTCCTCAATGGTTCATGAACTTGGTTGATAAAATATAGGCTATGCACAAACATAATATCATGGAAAATTAGATCAGTTGATAACATTTTTTGTAGATCTTAATTGACTTTCTTTCCTGAATCTTGGGTGTACCTAGGTAGTCACTACACTTATTTTTGTGAAATTTTTAGGAAGCACATGACACCACGAAACTCTTCAGTGTGGCTGAGAAAATAAAATGAGCAAAAGTACCACGGAATATTCAATGAAGTTAAATCCTTATCTTAAGAAACCATAATGTTTATTATTTATGCCCCTATAAAAAGTTCATAATTTATGGAACACCATTCAGTTTCAGTGATCTCTCATCGACCATACGAAAGATGAAACTGTAGAATAATTTATAAATGCATCCATACAAATATGTCCTTTACCTAAAATCTATTATTCATTCTTTTGGATATAGCTCACCATTTATGCCGAATCGTCCTTTACCTAAAATCTATACAAAACACTTATACAGTGGGAAGTATAGAAGAAATTATTGTGGAATTCAGGGGAAAAAAGTGAGCCATCACGATCAGCACTAAAACATGTATATGACTTACCTGAGAAACATAAATATGCATATACCTTCAGATTGTTGCATGTGTGTAAAGTAATCTTCGGTAACAAGTTGAAAATTGGGAGGAAAAAACGTTCAGAGTTAAGACTACAAAAAGCAACACATCAAGCATAAAAAAAGACAGCGATTTCAGTACCCATTTCAGGAATGATGCAAGAGAATTTATTAGAGAGAGAGAGAGAGAGAGAGAGAGCGAGAGAGAGAGAGAGAGAGAGACTCGTAGAAGCTAAAATTCAATGGAATAACTTCCTTCTTGTTAATTTATAAGACTTGGAACAATGAATATACTTGCATACGGAAATTCCCTTGGACACTACTCACTACATTCAGTCAACTTTTAGTACCTACGTATAACATCATAGAACAACAAAAAGAGGATGAACTGCTCAGGAGTCATAACCCCCCCGTACGGAGTGGGCGTCTGCTGCAACCTATCCATCACTGGCCTCGCCTCGTACAGCCACTTGTGCGTCCACCGCTTCCTTCCACGTCTTGCCGTTGCTGCCGCCGGGGAGTGTTTCCTCTTGAATGAGGCAGTGGCTAGTTGAGGCATGGTGTCCATTGCTATTGGATGATTGTCACCAAACAAATCAGTGTCACACCAATCCCGGAATCACTGAGTCCACGAACTATATGATGCATCTGCAAGGCTCATCTATTTACCTTTGAATCCAAGAATCCATGAAAGGCAAAAAAAGAACTTCAAATCTGGCTTCCCATGTTCAGATCGGGGCTCCTCTCACCTTCCACATGGGCGATGCAAGAAGTTGGTACCACCGGCGACTTCGCCGGCACGGCGCATCGCATCGGTAGATCAACCGGTAGGGCGTACATGGACCGACAGAAGGTGATTGAGAAGGCAGGGTGCGCTGCGAGGCAGAGAAGGGTGCGCAGAGATTAGCGGATCGAGAGATAGGAGAGGATGCGGCAGTCCTTACTGCTGCTGGTGGTGGATTGTCTTGGTTCGGGAGTTTTGGGGTTAATAAATCGCTTTGCTACACTAACTCGTCGGTTCAGAAGGCAAATGATCAAACGACTTGTCACTTTGGTGACCAGGGAGATGCTACACGATTTGTATTTGTTCATTATTATTATTTGGCTGATGTGGCACATTTGCTGAGTTGGATAGGTTGCATGTCAAGAGAAATAGCATAGCGGGGATGAACTATTTAGGTATTATAGATGTGTATCACTACTATCGAGATTCAATATAAATAGACCACTCTTCAAGGGTGCATGACCATAAAAGATATTACTCATATAAATAGAACAACCATTATTATCTGATTTAATTAAATAACTGTCTCGCATCAAACAAGATCCAGATATAATGTTCATGCTCAACGTTGGCACCAAATAACAATTATTCAGGTCTAAAACTAATCCCGAAGGTAGATGTAGAGGTAGCGTGCCGACCGCGATCACATCGACTTTGGAACCATTTCCCACGCGCATCGTCACCTCGTCCTTAGCCAATCTTCACTTAATCCGTAGTCCCTGTTTCGAGTTGCAAATATTAGCAACAGAACCAATATCAAATACCCAGGTGCTACTGCGAGTATTAGTAAGGTACACATGAATAACATGTATATCATATATACCTTTGTTCACCTTGCCATCCTTCTTATCCGCCAAATACTTGGGGCAGTTCCGCTTCTAGTGACCAATCCCTTTGCAGTAGAAGCACCCAGTCTCAGGCTTAGGTCCAGACTTGGGCTTCTTCACTTGAGCAACAACTTACTTGCCGTTCTTCTTGAAGTTCCCCTTCTTCCCTTTACCCTTTTTCTTGAAATTGGTGGTCTTGTTGACCATCAACACTTGATGCTCCTTCTTGATTTCTACCTCCGCAGCCTTTAGCATCGCGAAGACCTCGGGAATTGTCTTATCCATCCCTTGCATTTTATAGTTCATCACGAAGCTCTTATAGCTTGGTGGCAGTGATTGAAGAATTCTGTCAATGACACTATCATCCGGAAGATTAACTCCCAGTTGAATCAAGTGATTATTATACCCAGACATTTTGAGTATATGCTCACTGACAGAACTATTCTCCTCCATCTTGCAGCTGTAGAACTTATTGGAGACTTCATCTCTCAATCCGGGTATTTGCTTGAAATATTAACTTCAACTCCTGGAACATCTCATATGCACCATGACGTTCAAAACGTCGTTGAAGTCCTGGTTCTAAGCCGTAAAGCATGGCACACTGAACTATCGAGTAGTCATTAGCTTTGCTCTGCCAGACGTTCATAACATCTGGCGTTGCTCCTACAACGGGTAAGGGAGTCTTGGATAAGGGAGTATCCGGATAGCCGGACTATATACTTTGGCCGGACTGTTCGACTATGAAGATACAAGACTCAAGACTTCATCCCGTGTCCGGATGGGACTCTCCTTTGCGTGGAAGGCAAGCTTGGCGATTCGGATGTTAGATCTCCTTCTTTGTAACTGACTCTGTGTAACCCTAGCCCCTTCCACCGTCTGAATAAACCGGAGGGTTTAGTCCGTAGAGAGGAGAACAATCATAATCATAAGCTAGCTCCTAGGGTTTAGCCTCTACGATCTCGTGGTAGATCAACTCTTGTAAAACTCATACCATCAAGATCAATCAAGCAGGAAGTAGGGTATTACCTCCATCGAGAGGGCCCGAACCTGGGTAAAACATCGTGTCCCCTGCCTCCTGTTACCATTAGCCTTAGACGCACAGTTCAGGACCCCCTACCCGAGATCCGCCGTTTTTGACACCGACATTGGTGCTTTCATTGAGAGTTCCTCTGTGTCGTCACCGCAAGGCTTGATGGCTCCTTCAATCATCAACAACAGGGCCTAGGGTGAAACTTTTCTTCCCGGGGAGATCTTCGTGTTCGGCAGCCTCGTACTGCAGGCCAACTCGCTTGGCCACATGGAGCAGATCGACAGCTACGCCCCTGGCCATCAGTTCAGGTTTGGAAACTTGAAATACCCGGCCGACATCCGTGTAGACTTGATCTTCGACGAAATCGGGCCTTCTTCAGGAGCGCCGAACGGCCACGACGGGCACAAGTTGGATCTGCCGTCGGACAGTATTCAGGATATCGCACCTGCAGTAGCCCCGGACCAAAATCCGGGGCAGAACGCGTCGTCCGAGGACAGGCGGATGGACCCCGCCACGGAGGCCGCATACTCATCGGCGTTGGAGCCGAACACAGACTCCACCTCTAAGAAAATTTGTGTCTCCGGACCCTCGGACTGGTTTCCGGCTGTAGGTCCAGGACCGCGCGCATCAGTGCCCATCGAGGCTGATTGGGCACCAATCATGGAGTTCACCGCCGCGGATATCTTTCAGCACCCACCCTTTGGTGACGTGCTAAACTCTTTAAGGTCTCTCTATTTGTCAGAGGACTCTTGGCCGAACTATGTCCGGCTCGAGGGGGATTCGGACGATGAAGAAAATCTCTGCCCACCCACCACCCACTTAATAGCCGCTGTCGATGACCTAACATACATGTTTGACTTCGACTCCGACGACACCGACGGTATGGACGTCGGTGCAAGGGACGATTTGGAACCACCACCCACGGGGCGTTGGACTGCCACCTCATCATATGATATATACATGGTGGACACGCCTAAGGAGGACAACAGCGATAAAAATGACACAATGGAGGATAAACCCCCCCAGACAAAAGCCAAAACGACGGCGCATGCACCGCTCTAAGTCCAATCACAGTAAAAATAGCGATAATAGCGCTAGAAAATTCGACACCCCAGTCGGCTCTGAAGGCAACAATGACCATATGGATCCAGCGATGGAGCAGGATGAGCCAGGTCACGCCGAACACAACCCGGAGCATACGCCTGATCACAGTGACCCCGAGGGTCGAGCCAAACAACCTGCCTCTAGAGAGGAGGACAGTCCGGACGATGATGCATTCATCATCCCGGAAAAACGTCTGGAACAAGATAACCTCTGCAGAAGGCTGATGGCCACTGCGAGGAGCCTAAAGAAGCAAAAGCAAATGTTTAAGGCCACGCAGGCTATGCTCAACTGCAGGTGGAAAAAAGTACTAGACACCGAAGAAAAATATGGCGACGATCGCCATACAAAGAGCTACCCAAAGCACAAGTTGTTCCCGAATTCAATGATGAAGCCATAGAGCTCATTCCGCCGAAGAACAATACGGCCAGTCGGCCAAACCAACCAATCCACGGCCGTGATAGAGCAGCTACTGACGACGCACACGATTTACGTCAGCTCCTGAACAAAAAGGCCGGCGCGACCAGGTCCATCTATGGATCTAGAGGACATGCTCCAGCGCGGGATTATGGTCACCAAGACGATCACACTGATCGAATACCTGTTCGGAATCAACGCCGGACACAACTCAGCCGACAGCATGCCACGACATGTCCAGATAGAGAGGGGCGGCACACCCTCTGTGCTTCACCGACGAGGTGCTGGATCACGAATTTCCACAAGGATTCAAACCCGTGAACATAGAAGTATACGACAGAACAACAGACCCTGAGGTATGGATTGAGGATTTTATCCTTCATATCCACATGGCTCATGGGGATGACCTCCACGCCATCAAATATCTCCCCCTCAAGTTGAAAGGGCCAGCTCGGCACTGGTTGAAAAGCCTCCCCGAAAATTCAATTGAAAGTTGGGAGGAACTTGAGGACGCTTTCAGGGCCAATTTTCAAGGGACCTATGTCCGACCTCTGGATGTAGACGATTTTAGTCACATAATACAACAGCCCGGAGAGTCATCCCGTAAACTTTGGAACAGATTTCTCGCCAAGAAGAATCAAATTGTCGATTGTCTGGATGCCGAAGCCCTAGCGGCCTTCAAGACGAATGGCTTGCCAGACACCTCAGCCAAGAAAAGCCGAGGACAATGGCACTCTTAACAAGCCTCATGGCCCGCTTTTGCACGAGCGAGGACAGTTGGTTGGCCCGTAGAGGCACCAGTGACCCAGGCACATCCAAAATTAGGGATGGCAATGGGAAGCCACGGCGCAATAAAAACAAGCGTCGAAACAAGGAAGACAGTCCGGACAACACGGCGGTCAACGCCGGATTCAGGGGCTCTCGACCCGGTCAACGAGAGAAGCCATTTAAAGGCAGCAAAGAGGGACCGTCCGACCTGAACAAAGTCCTGGACAGATTGTGCCAAATCCATGGCACTCCCGAAAAACCTGCGAATCACACTCACAGAGAATACTGGGTCTTCGAGCAGGCAGGCAAGTGAAATGTCGAACACAAGGGAAGGGAAACACCAAGTGAAGACGAGGATGAGCCTCGCCATCCAAACATTGGGGGACAGAAAAAATTCCCACCAGAAGTCAAAACGGTAAACATGATCTACGTGACTCACATACGAAAGAGAAGGCGCAAACGTGCGCTCAGAGACGTATATGCTGTAGAGCCCGTCGCCCCCAAATTCAACCCCTGGTCAGCCTGCCCGATCACCTTCGATCACAGGGACCACCCGACTAGTATCCGGCACGGAGGATCGGCTTCCTTGGTGCTCGACCCAATAATCAATGGATACCATCTCACTCACGTCCTCATGGACGACGGCAGTTGTCTTAATCTGATATATCAGGACACTGTCCGCAAGATGGGAATAGACCCATCCGAAATCAGCCAAAGTAACACCACCTTTAAAGGAGTGATACCAGGCGTTGAGGCCCACTGCAAGGGCTCCCTCATATTGGAGGTGACATTCGATTCTCCCGACAACTTCAGAAGTGAAGAATTACTCTTCGACATCGCTCCCTTCCGAAGCGGTTATCATGCACTACTCGGAAGAACGGCCTTCGCTCGTTTCAACGCACTACCACACTATGCCTACCTTAAACTCAAGATGCCCAATCCACGTGGCATCATCACTGTTAGCGGAAACACAAAACGTTCCCTACGTGCGGAAGAGTACGTGGCGGCTCTAGCAGCCGGACACTAAGAGGCCTCTCCTATCAGACTGCATGATCGGTCGTTAAGACCACGGACACGGTTAGACGAGTCCAGCGCACCACCGTCGGTAACAGCCCAGATAAACCTAAGCTGGGTGCTATACATATTCCCCCCATAGATGGAACTAGGGGCTGCAAACATGTAATAAAGCCCATAATTGGGCTTGACCTTATTAAACATGCCAATATCTCACATTCCTACTATCCACTGAGAATAAACCAACTTTTCGCACGCTTACGCCATACTCTTTTGACTGGCACCATTCGTGCGACACCCTTTCAGGATACGGCACAACGGAGACACAAGCGCAAACATGCAGCAGGGCCCCGCTCGAAGGTATCTCTTTAGATTAAGCCCCTACGTAAACCTTTTTTACTGTGTCTTGTTGCTCGACATCCCACGGGTATTCAATACACCCACAAGGGATACTGGCGTTATTGGCATTTCACCACGACCGGTTAATGCACGTACCTGAAAATACAGGGCTCATAATCAAGGGTGCTACTCAGCCCAGTATGTGTTATAAAGTCCGAATACCTTCGGGAGTGTTCGGTGTCGCGAGTTTGGCCTTATATGCATCAGCTCCAAATCATGTCTTTGGTCAAATGTTGGGTTTGCCCGGCTCCTGGGTTTTCCGCCTTACGTTCCGTTCTATCGGCTAAGGAGGCAAAGGGAGAACTACTGCGATTGTGCCCTGGTTATTCCGGATGAGCACCTCAGTACAGAAAGCCGAAAACTGACTGTCATGATACAACGAGAGACTGGTCAACCACTCAAGGACTCATCGGAATCTTCGGGATTCCTCCTCATTAACGAAGGACCGTTTTGCGGTCATGTACATACGCACCCGTATCCGGATGCACGCGAAGGTACCAGGGGCTATATAGTAGCCCCACCGTCAAACTCCTATGGCTAAGTGAAAGTGTTAAAGCTATATAGTCCGGTTGCCTAGTTTGATGTGCTATCACCTCCTTGATGGACCAAGACGTTGGATGATGGGGTTATGTACCTAGGGTAGGGTCATGGACCTGTTCCAAGTAACTTACCCTAGGACATCCCTAGAAGAGGCCGCCTTCCAGTCGACCAACGAGGATTCACTCGACTGGCCTGAAGGACTCGACCACGAAGACTCACTCGACCACCAGGAGGTCAAGAGGCACTCTGCACCGCAATGGCCTGTAATTAAGTAGACTTTATGATAGTAAAGGCACTTTATGTGGGGCGTTACCAGTAACGCCCCAGACTTAACTCACCTTAAACCCTCTCCTACGTGGGCTGGCCGGGGTCCTGGCGCACTCTATATAAGCCACCCCCCTCCACAGGCAGAAGGGTTCGGCACCTTGTAATCCGTACATTCATAATCCACTCGACCGCCTCCGGGCTCCGAGACGTAGGGCTGTTACTTCTTCCGAGAAGGGCCTGAACTCGTACATCCTTTGTGCTTACAACCTCTCCATAGCTAGGACCTTGCCTCTCCATACCTACCCCCCACTCTACTGTCAGGCTTAGAACCACGACAGTTGGCGCCCACCTTGGGGCAGGTGTTTTAGCGATTTTGTGGAGAAGTTGCGATTCTTCCGAGTATTTTCATCATGGTGTCTGCTGGAGTTTTGATCGAGGGTCAAGAGATCCGTCTCGGCACTCTCACCTTCATCGCCGACGACTCCGCATGGCTCCAAGAGGCTCCACTCGACGTAGATGCGCTCCCCGTCCGCGGTGCGACGCATTTTCGCGCATGTGTCCGCGGCGTTCTGCTGCGGCAACCATCGACCCAGTATCGGTCGGCTCCTCCATCTTCCACCCTCCCGGTCTCCCGCCAGCGCAAGCGCTCAGGCCGGTCGAGGCTTCAGCGATGGGTGAGTCACGCGGTGGCTCGCCAGTCGGCCACTACACAAGTTGCGGCAATCGAGCCCAACGAATCTCTCTACGGCTTGTTCGATCAGTCGACTGGCTCCGGAGAGACTGCATCCGAGTGCGGAAGCAGTGATCCAGCGGCAGAAATCTTGATGGTCGACGGGTCCCACAGTCCTCCTGGCTTCGCCCGTGGTGGTGGAGCAGGCGACGGCGGCGACCCTGCACGAGGCTACGAAGAGTACCAGCCCGAGCCACTCGACTCTCTGCAAAGAGAAGAGCTTCGCCGCAGGAACGAGGATCCCCTGCGTATTCCCATCGCAGGAGAAACCCCCGAGGCTCGTGCCTTGGAGGAGGCGCGTCTGGCCAATTTGGCCGAGCGCACTCGACTGGAGAACCTTCAGCGAGCACTCGACGAGCGCGCGCTGCAACGAGTTCCCGACACCAGTCGACGTCAACTCTTCCCGCCGACTCAGGTATATCGAACCCCAATTCAGAATTTAGCAGCTGCGACCCGTATAGCAGAGTCCATTCAGCCTTCGCAGTTAGAGGCTGGCAGAGGTTTGCTGCAGATCAGGGATCTGCTCCGGGCAGCAGGAGATCAGAATTCAGCCGTGTCTCAGTCGCGCAACAGAATTCACAGTCGATCTGTCACTGTGAATACGGTTCAGTCGGCTCACAGCCCCAGATCGCCTCCGCGGCGCGAAGGGCGTGAGAATCGGCGAGATCAATATGGCGACAGACTCGACCGAGATGATAGGCGTCGAGTGCCCTATTCCCCTCCGAGGGGTGGGTCTTACGCTCCTCGGCAGCCAGATGATAGGCGTCAGTACAGTACAGGGCGTAGGGTTCCAGTTGACCCCAGAGAGCCAGGCTTCGACGCGCGATCCATTATCGTGCAAGGGTTGGTCGACCGGAACAGAGCCCATCGAGGCGCACTCGACAGAGATGTGCCCACGAGCAGTCGAGTACATGTTTCTGGTCCTGAATGTTTCAGCAGAGCTATCAGAGCCGCAGTTATTCCCCCCAATTTCAGGTTGGCAATAGGAGTCAGCAAGTTCACTGGTGAGTCTAAGCCTGAAACTTGGCTTGAAGACTACCGAGTGGCAGTTCAGATCGGTGGTGGGAACGACGAGGTGGCCATGAAGCATTTTCCCCTCATGTTGGAAGGTTCTGCCAGGGCGTGGTTGACTCAATTGCCTCCTAGCAGCATTTACACTTGGGAAGATCTGTCCCGAGTGTTCGTCAGAACGTTCGAAGGGACTTGCAAGAGACCAGCGGGATTGACAGAGTTGCAAGTCTGCGTGCAGAAAACCAATGAGGCTCTCAGAGAGTATATTCAGAGGTGGATCACTTTGCACCACACTGTGGAAAATGTCTCTGACCATCAGGCAGTATGCGCCTTCAAAGATGGTGTCAAGAACAGAGAACTGAGTTTGAAATTTGGTCGAACCGGTGACATGACCTTGAGTCGGATGATGGAGATTGCTACCAAGTACGCCAACGGCGAAGAAGAAGACCGACTCCGAAGCGGCAAGCACAAGCCGAGTCAGTCGGAAAAAGGAAACACCAGTCGGAAACAGAAGCGGAAGGCTGAACCGGCAGCTCCTGGAGAGGCTCTGGCCGTGACTCAAGGAAAGTTTAAGGGGAAACCAAAAGGATCCTGGAACCCCAAGAAGGTAAAGGATAAAGAAGGGAACGACGTGATGGATATGCCGTGTCATATTCACACGAAGAAAGATGAAGAGGGGAATATCATTTACCCAAAGCACACCACTCGCCAATGTCGACTCCTGATCCAGCAGTTTCAGGGAAAACAGTCTAAGGACAAGGAGAAGGAGTCGGACAAAGCCGAAGACAAAGAGGACAGTGAGGAAGGATATCCGCATATCAACTCCACTCTGATGATCTTCGCAGATGTGGAAAGCAGAAGTCGACTGAAAGTGATTAACCGAGAGGTTATCATGGTTGCCCCAGCAAAAGCAAATTATCTGAAGTGGTCTCAAACACCCATCACATTCGACCAATCTGATCACCCGACTCATATTGCCACCCCTGGGAGGCAAGCTTTGGTGGTCGATCCAGTTGTCGAAGGCACTCGACTGACAAAGGTGCTGATGGACGGTGGAAGTGGGCTGAATCTGTTATATGCAGACACGTTGAAAGGTATGGGCATTCCGATGTCCCGACTGAGCACTAGTAACATGAGCTTCCATGGAGTTATACCAGGGAAGAAGGCCGAGTCACTCGGCCAGATAGCTTTGGACGTAGTGTTTGGCGATTCAAAGCATTTTCGCAAAGAAAAGTTGACGTTTGAGGTCGTGGATTTTCAAAGTGCATATCATGCCATTTTGGGGAGGCCAGCCTATGCACGGTTCATGGCTCGACCATGTTACGTGTACCTCAAATTGAAGATGCCCGGTCCCAAAGGTGTGATCACTGTCACCGGTGATAGGAAAAAGGCAGAGGAGTGCTTTCAGAAGGGCTCCAAAATTGCCGATTCCCAAGTGACAGCGGTCGAGTTCGAAGAATACAAGCAAAACGCAGATCCGAGTGACTTGCTGCGATCCAAGAAGCCCGCCACAGAATCTGCATTCCAGTCGTCCGGTGAGACGAAGCCTGTTCACATTCACCCGACCGACCCCGAAGCAGCTCCGACCCGCATCTCCACAACACTCGACCCAAAATAGGAAGAAGCGCTCATCCAGTTCCTCCGTGAGAACTGGGACATTTTTGCATGGAAGCCCGCTGACATGCCAGGTGTTCCCAGGGGACTGGCTGAGCACCGCCTAAGAGTCGACAAGTCTGCAAAGCCAGTCAAAGAACATCTTCGGCGGTCCGCCGTCCAGAAGAGAAAGGCCATCGGTGAAGAAGTGGCTCGACTGTTGGCGACATGATTTATCCGAGAGATATTCCACTCCGAGTGGCTCGCTAATGTAGTCATGGTTCCTAAGAAGGACAAGTCGCTCCGAATGTGCATTGATTTCAAGCACATCAACCGGGCCTGCCCGAAAGATCACTTTCCTCTCCCTCGCATAGATCAAATTGTTGACTCGACCGCGGGATGCGAGAGGTTGTCTTTTTTAGATGCTTACTCCGGGTACCACCAGATCCGTCTGTATGGGCCCGATGAAGTAAAAACAGCTTTCATCACTCCATTCGGGTGCTTCTGCTATATCACCATGCCATTCGGCCTCAAGAATGCCGGAGCCACATTTATGCGAATGATCCAGAAGTGTCTACTCACTCAAATCAGTCGGAATGTGGAAGCTTATATGGATGATATTGTTGTCAAGTCACGAAAAGGTTCCGACCTGCTCGCTGACCTCGCCGAAACATTTGCCAACCTCAGAAGGTATGATATCAAGCTCAATCCATCAAAGTGCACATTTGGAGTTCCAGGTGGCAAGTTACTCGGTTTTCTCGTTTCCGAACGGGGAATCGACGCTAACCCAGAGAAGATTGGCACTATTCTCCGAATGAAACGCCCTGTGCGAGTGCACGATGTCCAGAAACTTACTGGATGCTTGGCCGCATTAAGTCGATTCATCTCACGACTCGGTGAAAAGGCACTGCCTCTTTACCGACTGATGAAGAAGGCTGACAAGTTCGAGTGGACTCCGGAAGCTGATGCAGCGTTTGCCGAGCTAAAAGCTCTGCTCTCCACCCAGCCGGTGCTTGCTGCTCCAATCAGCAAAGAGCCTCTGTTGCTCTACATCGCAGCCACAGGACAAGTCGTCAGTACTGTGCTAACGGTCGAGCGGGAAGAAGAAGGAAAAGCTCTCAAAGTTCAGCGCCCAGTGTATTATTTGTCTGAAGTCTTGACTCCATCCAAGCAGAGATATCCTCATTATCAGAAGCTTGTGTATGGAATATACATGACCACAAAGAAAGTTGCTCATTATTTCTCTGACCATTCAATCACAGTCGTCAGCGACGCTCCACTATCAGAGATTTTGCACAACAGAGATGCAACTGGTCGAGTGGCCAAATGGGCGATTGAACTTCTTCCCCTTGATATCAAGTTTGAGGCAAAGAAAGCCATTAAGTCCCAGGCAATAGCAGATTTCCTCGCCGAGTGGATCGAACAGCAGCAGCCGACTGAAGTTCACTCGGAGCATTGGACCATGTTTTTCGATGGTTCTAAGATGTTGAATGGTTCCGGTGCTGGGGTTGTCCTGGTTTCCCCCAGAGGAGATAAGCTCAGATATGTGCTCCAGATTCACTTTGATTCCTCCAACAATGAGGCAGAATATGAGGCCCTCCTATATGGGTTGCGCATGGCCATTTCACTCGGCGTCCGTCGCCTAATGGTCTATGGCGACTCGGATTTAGTGGTCAGTCAGGTGATGAAAGAGTGGGACGTGAGAAGCCCAGCCATGACTGGATACTGCAGTGCAGTGAGGAAGCTGGAGAAAAAGTTCGAGGGGTTGGAGCTCCATCATATACCCCGACTGAAAAATCAAGCAGCTGATGATCTAGCAAAGATAGGTTCCAAGAGAGAAGCCATTCCGAGTGGTGTGTTCTTGGAGCATATACATACTCCGTCAGTCAAAGAAGATCCTTTCACCGAAGAAACTCCGCAGCCCAAGAGTGCCACAGATCCGACTGAAGTTGAAGTCCCAGCGGTGGTCGACTTGATCATGGAGGTTTTGGTAGTCATTCCCGACTGGACGATTCCGTATGTCGCATATATCTTGAGGAAAGAGCTTCCAGAGGATGAGGAAGAGGCTCGACAGATCGTCCGTCGATCTAAGGCCTTTACCGTCATCAAAGGACAATTATACAGAGAGAGCACGACTGGAGTCGGTCAGAAGTGCATAACACCAGAAGAAGGTCGACTCATCCTCAATGATATTCACTCGGGGACCTGTGGTCATCATGCGTCCTCCCGGACCATCGTGGCCAAAGCGTACCGAGCCGGATTTTACTGGCCCAAGGCGAATGAGATGGCAAAGGAGATAGTGGATAAGTGCGAGGGATGTCAGTTCTACTCGAATATGTCGCACAAACCTGCGTCAGCTTTGAATACCATCCCACTCGTCTGGCCTTTTGCAGTCTGGGGGCTGGACATGGTCGGCCCGTTGAGAACAGGACGAAGTGGCTTCACGCATGTACTGGTGGCAGTCGACAAGTTCACCAAGTGGATCGAGGCTAAACCAATCAAGAGCCTCGACACTGGTACTGCTGTTAGCTTCATCAGGGAACTAATATTCAGATATGGAGTCCCGCACAGCATCATTACGGATAATGGGTCGAACTTTGACTCAGAGGAATTCAGAACCTTCTGCAACTCCCAGGGCACACGGGTCGACTACGCATCAGTCGCCCATCCGCAGTCGAATGGACAAGCAGAGCGAGCTAATGGACTGATTCTCAAGGGACTGAAGCCGCGACTGATGCATGATCTCAAACACGCGGCTGGAGCTTGGGTCGACGAACTTCCATCTGTACTCTGGGGACTGCGGACCACGCCCAATCGGTCGACTGGAAGAACTCCATTCTTCTTGGTCTATGGAGCCGAAGCAGTCTTGCCGAGTGATCTTCTCCACAATGCTCCTCGAGTCGAAATCTACAACGAAGCAGAAGCTGAACAAGCGCGGCAGGACGCAGTCGACCTTTTAGAGGAAGAAAGGGAGATGGCTCTGATCCGGTCGACCATCTACCAACAAGATCTGCGCCGTTTCCACGCCCGAAATGTGAGAGGTCGAGCCTTCCAGGAAGGGGATTTGGTTCTCCGAGTGGATCAGCACAAACCACACAAGCTTGCTCCTTCTTGGGAAGGCCCCTTCCTCGTCACCAAGGTTCTCCACAACGGGGCGTACCGTCTTTACAACGTCGAGCATAATATCGACGAGCCCCGAGCTTGGAACGCGGAGCTACTCCGCCCATTTTACACTTAAGCTTTATCACTCGGATGAGTTGCAATAAAGTACTTCTGTAGTTCATGGGTTTAGAAATAATTGTGTCATCACTTTTTATTTTTGTCCACATAAAAACTCCCCCTCAGTGGGTGGCTTAGCCGCGAATCCGTTTCGCCTAAGTTTGTAAAAATCCTATCGAGTGGTGAGCCAGACTCTCACTCGGAGGCTTAGCTGCGAATCCGTTTTGCCTAAGTTTATCAAAATCCTACCGAGTGGTAAGCCAGCCTTCCACTCGGGGGCTTAGCTGCAGTCCAAGCACTCGCCTAAGTTTATCAAAATCCTACCGAGTGGTAAGCCAGCCTTCCACTCGGGGGCTTAGCTGCAGTCCAAGGACTCGCCTAAGTTTATCAAAATCCTACCGAGTGGTAAGCCAGCCTTCCACTCGGGGGCTTAGCTGCAGTCCAAGTGCTCGCCTAAGTTATAAAAATCCTACCGAGTGGAGAGCAACCCTCTCACTCGGGGGCTTAGCTGCAGTCCGAGCACTCGCCTAAGTTTATCAAAATCCTACC